>NC_056725.1:1771989359-1772234359 GCF_019279795.1 Protopterus annectens
ATTTGGAAATTGTTTGTTTGGAGATGGCTTTGCCCTCTGCCCCTGCAGCAAAGCTAACCAGTAATTGATCAGACTTTCTGAATGATTTAGTCCTGTCTAGATAGAATCTGAGCTGTCTGTGCACATCTAGAGAGTGCAGGATCCTTTCCCCCTTGTTTTGTGGGTTAGGGAAAAAGGTGGGCAAATGAATGGATTGGTTGAGAGCCACACTGGACACCACTTTGGGCATGAAGGATGTGTTAGACCTGAGGGGAAACCCTGTCAGCATGGAAGATGATGAAGGGCTTCACAGCCATGAGTGCTTGTAGCTTGGAGACTCTTCTGGCTGAAGCGATGGCCAGAAGAAAAGCTGTCTTCCAGGAGAGAAATTTTAACTCTGCTGAAGATGCTGGTTCAAAGGGTGGCAGGGTGAGCTTTTCCAACAATCAGAGAGTGTGAGAAAAGGGTCTGCTCAATGTGGAAATGTGCAGAGATAGCAGAGGCATGAATTTTAATAGAGGAAAAAGAGAGACCACTGTGTAGCAGGTCAGCTAGGTAATCCAGGATGAGGGGTAGGGAGGGCTATGCTGTATCGGCTCCCTTAGCCTGAATCCAGGTGCAGAACCTTTTCCATTTGTCAGCATAAGATTTTCTAGTGCTATGGCACCTGGCCTCACATTTAACATCTAGAATCTCAGTAGCGGCCTGCGAATCCACAGAAGCGTGCATCAGGGGATGCGAAAGCCCCTCACTGAGAACCAGAGAACTGACAACTAGCTTAAGGAAAGCGTCGTCAGTAGGACTGGACCTGTGCAGTCTGTCTCTGTTTTTATCCTTACATTTTTTAGGAAGATCTGCTGTCAGATGGCTTACTGAAGCCATATTGGAATTCAAGGACTGTAAGCGAAAATATCTAGCTACAATAAGGGTCCGACAACATATAGTTCTGGCATTAAACAAAGCACAAAAGCGACAGCGGGGAACGTCGTGGTTGGGGCCTAAAGCAAGTAACGCAGTAAGAATAAAAGTCTCGGTGTGCTATTTTCTTTCCACAGGCAAGACAATTGTTAACTTTTTCTGACATCAGTTAGTGCAAGAAAAAAGGATCCCCAATGGTGTACTTAGCTTTAAAAGACTTCAGCTTCAGTTCGGAAGACGACACTCAGGTAGCGGCTGACTGGCACTCATGCGAACTACTTCTGCTTTGGGCTCCTCGGCAAGAAAGACTGATGTAATGGCATTGGCTGCCTTACTTTATACTACTGACGACCTAACGTCAGTCCTGAAGCGACAGCAACTGACGCAGAAATACTAAACCTCTAGTATTCGGTCCGGCCGAGGGCTACCCTGGCAGGGATAACCCAAATGTGATGACTGCAACAGTGAAAAACGAAGAACATCAACAAGTCCCTAAAATTTGGAAAGTATCACATATCATCCCACTACATAAAGGTGGAAACACGACAGAATTATCAAATTACTGGCCAATAGCTATACTATCCCCATTACCAAAAATCCTTACGAGGTGCATCCATTCACAAATCTTGAACAATCTAATAACAAACAATCTTCTATCTAACAGTCACAGCATGGTTTCTGTCCTAACCATAGCACTACCACCACCCTTGTTAACTTTACTAACATTATTAACCACCATCGCAATGATGGAAATTTAGTTTCCTCCATCTTTCTTGATCTGTCCAAATCTTTTGATACCATCTCCCATTCTACACTCTTAACTACACTCTCAGAACTTAAACTTTCTGCACTTACTTGGTTCCAGCAATATCTAACTGGATGCCAGCAAGCTGTCAAATGGCAACAAAATCTCTCTTCATTACTGCCTGTAACCTTGGGACTTCCACAAGGATCTATTCTCGCCCCTCTCCTTTTTATTATCTTTACTAACAATCTTCATACTGCCACTCCATTTGCCTCTGTAGTTCAATGTGGATGATTCCACCCTGACTTCTGTGCCACAACACTATAAATACTCCAAAAAAAAAATCACCCAGCAGTCATGTAATGCTGTGGAATCTTGGCTAAACAATGCACAACTTACACAACCCTATCAAAGCAAAATTTTAAGTTCTGTACTTACCATGACTTGGCATTTGTGTTGTCCAGTCTCGTGCTGATTCACGCTTCGGTTATGGATCTGATCCTCGGATCCACCTCAGCCTCTTTCTACAGACTTCAGCTTCCAGGCTCAAGCTCCTCCCCTACCCATAATCCCCACTGTATCAAGATCGAGTTTGCTGCCCATTAGTAAAAAGGCAAAAAAGGAAGGAGGAACCCCAGAGGAGCAACCAAGAACAAAGGTTTCTAAAAGCGCTACACAGATCCTCCAGGATTTTTCCAGGTTGGGGTACAGATGGGAGGGGATGGTGAATCAGAGAGAGACCGGACAACATAGATGCCAAGTTATGGTAAGTACATAACTTAAAAATCTGATTTTGCCTGTCTTGCTCTGATTCACCGTGGGGTGACAGTCCCCAGCTACATTCTCTCTTGGGTGGCCTCAAGGAAGGATATGCAGGAGCAGTGCCGAGCTAAAAGAAGCCCTGCTTCTGGAAACAATATCTAATTTTTAATGGGTCACAAATGTATGGTGTTTAGACCAAGTGTCTGCTGCACAGATGTCATCAATTGAAATTCTAGATGAAAAGGCAGAGGATGTGGTGATAGATCTAACTGAATGGGCTTTAGGTGAATTAGCCAATTTCACCTTGCTCTTATTCTGCAAAGGAAATGCAAATAGTACTCCACTTGGCCAGAGTTACCTTCGTTACTGCCCGTCTCAGGCAATTAGGCGAAAAGGACAAACAGCTGATCTGATTTTCTGAATTGTCCTGTCAAGATAGAAACAAAATTGTCTGTGAACATCCAGTAAGTGCAACATGTATTCACCTTTATTGGAAAAACTGGGAAACAAAACTGGTAAATTAATAAACTGATTAATGTTTCACTCAGTAGCCACTTTAGGTATGAAGGACGGATTAATACAGAGTGAAACTCTGTTTTTGTGAAAAAAATTATGTAAGGTAGCTTAGAAGAGAGGGCTTGTAATTCAGAAACTCTTCTAGCCAAAGAGATGGCAACCAGAAAAATAGTTTTCCAAGATAAAAACGTCATGTCACAATTACTAGCTGGTTCGAAAGATTTTTGACAGAGGCCTTGAAGAATCAGGGAAAGATCCCAAGGGGGAGTGGGGTCTTTGATAGGAGGCCTGAGAAGATAACCCCCTTTCAAGAAAGCTCTGCATAACCTTGACGTAGTTATGGGTCCTGAAGCTAGGCCTGTATGTAAATTGGATATGGCTGTTAGCTGAAGTTTAACTGCGGCAAAGCTGGCCCCCTTCTTGAATAAGGAAACAAGAAAGGAGAGGATGGTAGGAATAGAAGCAATCAATGTTCTGTTCCATTTGCTTTTGTATACCCTTTTGGTGGATGCCTTTTGGGAGGCTAAAACAATACTCTTTACAGGCGAAGAAAGCCTGGACCCCTTAACAATCACTGGGATTGGAGAATCCATGTGGTTAGCTTGAGAGTGGATAGGTCTTAATGGAGTCCCAGAGATGGGTAGGTTAGGAGACCCTGGATGGGATGTAGTATCCAGGAAGAATACTTCAGATTAGACCAGAGGAAGGGGAACCAAATCTGATGAGGCCAATAAGAGGCAATGAGGAATTTTATGACTACACTCTGTACACCTTTTAAAACCAGCTGGCTTATCCATAGGAGAAAAAATGTTATAAGGCAAGTGCAAAAAAGAAACAACCACACAACAAAAAAAAAAACTTATAAATCTATGAAAACTCTAATCACTAAGAAAAAGAAGTTATGTACTTACCATAACGTTCCATGTGAGTTGTTTATCTCGCTTTTATTCTCACTGATGGGTTTGGAGCCGATCCTCGGCTCTGACACAGCCGATAGCAAAGCTCAAGGTTTGCCAGTAGCTCGAGACCAAGCCCCTTATCCCACAATGCACTGCCGGAATTACCTCAGATCTTGTTTGCTGCTATATACATACATATACATACCCTTTTATATATACCTACCAAGACCACTTCCCAAGGGGGAAGAAGAAATATTGAATAACTAGGATGGTACTAGCCTCTAAGTCAACAGTCAGCCAGGAGGGGGAAGGAGGGAGGGACGTGAGAATAATGGCGAGATAAACAACTCACATGGAACGTTATGGTAAGTACATAACTTCTTTATGTGAAGTTGTTAAATCTCGCCGTTTATTCTCACTGATGGGTAGCGTCCCTAGCACACTCAACCCTGGGTGGCTCATGGGAGTATGTTCTTCAGTACCGTAGAACCAAAGGAAGACCTGTCCCTTGAAGCATTATCTACTTTGTAATGCGTGATAAAGGTATGAGGCTTAGACCAAGTGGCTGCAGCGCAAATATTGTCAAGGGGCAATTTAGCTTGAAAGGCAGAAGACGTAGAGACAGCTCTGGTAGAATGAGCCTTAGGTTTGTGTGTTAATGGCATGTTCGCATTTTCATAAACAAAGGATATACAATCGGATAACCATTTAGATAAGGTTGTTTTAGCCACTGGATTGCTTTTTCTTGCTTCTGAGAAGGATACAAAATTTGATCTGATTTTCTAATATCCTTAGTTCTGTCAAGATAAAATCTAAGCTGTCTGTGAACATCAGGTTTGTGCAGCATGTATTCCAATTTGTTAGAGTAGTTGGGGAAAAAAGACTGGCAGCTCAATGACTTGATTGATATTTGACTCAGAACAGACTTTAGGTAAAAAAGCAGGGTTTGTTCTGAGAGATACTCTATCAGCATGGAAAATCATGTAGGGTGGTCTGACAGATAATGCTTGAAGTTCTGACACTCTGCAGGCAGAATTAATGGCCACAAGAAATATTGTTTTCCAGGATAAAAATTTGAGATCACAAGAAGATGCTGGTTCAATGGAAGGAAGAATAATTTGAGACAGCATAAGGTTTAAATTCCAGGGAGAATAGGGAATTTTGATCAGAGGCCTCATATGAAGAATGCCTTTAAGAAAAGTCTTGGATAATTTATGACCCATAACATTTGAGCCATCAAACCCAAGATGAAAACTTGAGATGGCAGATAACTGAACTCGAACTGTAGCAGCTGCTGCCCCTTCCTTAAAAATTTTTGTCAAAAATTCTAAGATAGAAGATAGTGGAGCTCGGAAAGGGTCAATGTTCTGCTTGTTGGCCCAAATTGAGGACCTTTTCCACTTACTGCCATATAATTTCCTGGTAGATGGCTTGTGAGAAGACAAGAGAATTTGTCTTGTATCTTCTGAAATTGAATGAAGCCTGGCAATTAGGGGAAGTGGATTAGCCAAGCAGTCAGTTTCAGGGACTGCAGTGAAGGATGAAGGTCCCCTGACGGATGCGTCAGAAGGTCCGGAACTGGGTCCAGGATCCATGGATCTTCCAACAGATGATGGTGGAAAAACAGAAACCAAATCTATCGAGACCAGTAGGGGGCTATGAGTATAACAGTCCTTCCCAACGATTTTGCCTTCTGTAAAAATCTGGGTATTAATGGGAAGGGTGGAAATGCATAAAGGAGACCTGGGGGCCAATTGTGTAAAAGTGCATCTCTCGGGGGATGACCGGGAGGTGGTATTAGGGCAAAGTAAGTTCTGCATTTTGAATTGATGTGGCTGGCAAAAAGGTCGCAGCAAGGCTGGCCCCATTTGCAGAAAATCAACTCTGCAACCTGTTGTTTGAGAGACCACTCGTGAGGGAGCAATATCGCCCTGCTTAGCTTGTCCGCTACCACGGTGGATTTCCCCGGGATATGCGTTGCTAACAGAAATGGGATGACACAGCCCATTGCCAGACCCTGAGGGCTTCTTGACAAAGGGGGTAAGACTTGGTTCCGCCTTGCTTGTTCAAGTACCAGACTGCTGACATGTTGTCCGTCTGAACTGCAATAGTTCCTAGAGGGAGAGAGACCTGAAAGTACTGCAACGCCAGAAGCACAGCTCTCAACTCTAGAACATTGATGTGCAGATGTGATTCTTGATCTGTCCATGTGCCTTGGGCAGTCTTTCCCTGAAAATGCCCCCCCACCCTATCAGGGAAGTGTCCGTGGTCACAGTGGCTACTGGGGGGGGGGGGACAAAGGGTCTTCCGATTGTGACATGAACAGATGTCAACCACCACCAAAGGTCTCTCCTGCAAGAATCTGTGATGAGAATCATGTGGTGCATCGGTAGTTTCTGGTAAGACCACTGAGCGAAGAGGAGCCACTGGAGAATTTGCATATGCATCCTTACGAGTGGTATAGCCAGGATTGCTGTTGCCATTAAACCTAGCACCTTCAATACCTCTGCTGCTGTAGCTTTGTTCTTTGACACCAGTGAGCTGACATTTTGGAGGAGAAGAAAGACTCTTTCGACAGGGAGATGTAGAGTGGTAGTTGAGGTATCTAACTCTGCTCCTATAAAAACGGTATGCTGCGATGGTGATAAGGCAGACTTTTCGAAGTTGACTGCAATGCCTAATTGATGGCAGAGTGTCAGAGTGTATTGTGTTGCCTGAGTCAATTGATGTCTGGTGGCAGCGGTGAGGAGCCAATCGTCTAGGTATGGAAACACCTAGAATCCTAGACATCTCAGGTGAGCCGTGACCACTGCCATGCATTTGGTGAACACTCTGGCGGCTACAGTGAGACCAAAGGGCAGGGCTCAAAACTGGTAATGATGGTCTCCCAGCCGGAAGCGCAGATGATCTCTGGAGCGTCTGTTCATCTTTATGTGATAGTACGCGTCCTTGAGATCTATGGAGCACATCCAATCGCCTTTCCCTAGGAAGGGAAGAATGGGCTGAAGCGTGACCATTTGGAACTTCTCTTTCTTTATGAACTGGTTGAGTCTGCTGAGGTCCAAGATAGGTCTCCAGTCCCCTGTTTTCTTTGGTACCAAAAAGAATCTTGAGTAAGTTCCAAATCCAACTTGGTCTGCTGGGACTGGTTGGATGACTCTTTTTTTCTAGCAATCTGTGGACCTCTACGATTGCTTGTTCCCTGAGATTGGGTGGAACATCTGGGATTCTCTTTACAGGAATGGTAGGGGAAGAGAACGGTATGAAATATCCTCTGGAAATTATGCTTTGTACCCAAGTATCTGATGTTATGTTTAGCCAGGCTTCTGGGTAGAAAGACAAGAGACCCCTGACTGCCTCCAGAGCTGAACAGTCGGGCCCCCTTTCAGGGCCGCTGGTAGGGTTGACCGGAGAACTGACCCCTGTTGCTATGGACCCCCTCTGCCGCAGGGGCGGCGTCTTCCGTTATAACCCCCTCCTCTGCTTCTAGAGGGGGTTTCTGCATGTGTGTCCTGAAAGGCTCCCTGTGCTTTTTGGGACCACATTTTCCCTTCCCTAGGGCCCTTGGGGTAGGGCCGAGTAGGGGTCGAGAAACGGACTCCAACGGCAGATAAGGTCTTGACTTCCTGCTCACACCTGGTTAAAGTTTCCTTTACTTTGGGCCCAAACAGTGATGAGCCATTGAATGGGGTATTAATAAAGGAAGACTTAAAGGGTTCCGCAAAGGAACAGAGACGCATCCAGGCTTGTCTTCGAACAGCAATGCCTGAACTAGAGGCTCTACTCGAACCATCAGCTGCATAGGATATGAGACGCATGGACGAGTTTACCACTGAGTTTAGGGTAGCGAGCTGGGTGTTGACTATCGGCCACCCCTGCAGCTACTGTACCCTGGAGAGTGTCTCCTAGCTCTTTCAGGAGATCTCTCTGTAGTCTCGTAAAATGGGTTAAGTAGTTCAGTGATTGCAGAGAAAAAGTCGCTGAACTAAACACGCGCTTCCCATATCTATCCAAGATCCTAGAATCTGTTAGGGGGATGGATAGAGGTGGATTTCTCAGATACTTCCTTTTTGGTGGCTGCCGCTACCACCATGGCATCAACAGGCACTCTCTTTGTCAAAAATGGCTTGTCCACTGGGGCAGACATGAATTTATTGGGCTTACGAAGAACAGGTTCCATGGCCACCGGTGACTCCCACGCTTTACGAGAAATCAGTTCCATGAGCTCGTTGTAAGGCGGAGACACCCAAGAAGAGGAAGGTTGAGACCCAAAAGCCTTCAAGAGCACGGACTCATCCTCAGTAGGGGTCTTGGACTGCCAATCGCCCCTCTAAGGATCTCTAGTATCTCTGCAAAGGAGATATCCTCAGAGGGGGATCGAGGGGACCCTTCTTACTAATCTAAGTCCATATCAGATGTCAAAGACTCCTGTGGGGAGTCTAAGTGCCTCCTCTTGCACAGACACTTCCTGGGCACCTCCTCAGTGGGGGGATCTGGGGAGATCTCAGAAGAGTAGGGGACACCCTGTGGGGATACTTGAGGCTTGGGGTCTCTACGCTTAGAGGGACCGGCAGATGTAGAAGCAGACACAGGAGCTTGAGGGGAGAGAGAAGGCTGAACCAATGCTGACATTGTCTTTGGAGACAAAACTCTCTTCATAGCATCGAAGGCATCATGGCTCCGACGAGAAGGAGTGGACAGACCCGAGAGTACCATCCGATCCTCCCGCACTGAAACCCTGGGCTCTGAGCCCAAGGTAGGAGCTGAGCTCATCCGAGCTGAAGTCCAGAGGAAGAGTCGGCACCGACAAATCGGTTCGACTATCCTCCCCAGACCCAACGGGAGAGCATCAGCTCCTATTGTCCTCGGTCGGCGCCGAGGACATCCGAGTAGATGGAGCCAATAACACTGGTGCGGGTATTGGCTCCAAGGGTTCAACAACCATCGGTTCAGTTTCCTTCGGCTCCGAGAGTCCAGTATGGCACGGAGGAGTAGTAGACAAATCCGGTTCCATGATCTTCGGCACCGACAAGCTGCTCGGGGCTGACAACAATTTGGCAAGTCCTGGTGCCTGTAAAAGCTTCTGCACTTGCCAATCCACGTCCAAATCTGAAAGGCTGACTGAGGACTTAGCTGAATGCACCGAAGGTGCTGACTGGAGCAGAGGTGAAGAAGGAACTTCAGAGATCGGCTCCAAAACCGAGAGCTGGCTCCGACTCAAAGGTACACTCGGTTCCGAGGTCTGTGGTACCGATGACCCTCCTTCTGAAATCTTTGCCTTTTTTGTCACTTTGTCAGAAGATCTGGATTTTGAGGATTTGAAGGACATGCTAGTACCCTCATGGCTACTCAAAACCTCAGAAAAAGATTGCTGTAGCAATCCCCTATCTATTAGCACCCTCCTTCTCAAAGTGTCTTGGAGGTGTTTAGCCCCCAGACAGTAGACAAACTGGATGTGTCTGTCAGTGATGGACATTTTCTGCCCACAATCTGGGCATTTTTTGAATCCCGATTTAGGATGGGATTTCTCCTTTTCATCCGACATAGTTAATAACAAACAGTAAACTGAAAGAGTAAGACAGAAAAATCCTTACTGACTTGTAAAGATCCACAAAAACTACTAAGCCCAAACAGGGCACTAACTATAACAATATAATTACAGGTTACCAATATAGGGCTAAGAGGCCCACAGAGAATAACCCTGACTATTAGAATGACTAATAAGAGTAAATAGGGTAAAGACCCACACAAACCAAGAAGCCAACAGGGCACTAACTATTTAAGCTGTCTAAAACTACATAAACTATAGATTATATTAATAAACAACCTGCTATGAACACACAACTATTTTAGTAAGAAAATACATATTTTTTTATAAACTTGCTGTTAATTTTCCACACAAATGGTCCGAGCTAGCTGAATCACCGAGATCTCTCTTGCCATGGCAAGCTAGATCTGAGGTAATTCCGGCAGTGCATTGTAGGATAAAGGGCTTGGTCTCGAGCTACTGGCAAACCTTGAGCTTTGCTATCGGCCGTGTCGGAGCCGAGGATCGGCTCTGAACCCATCAGTGAGAATAAACGGCGAGCTTTAACAACTTCACATAACTAATTCTCAATTCAATAAGGACTACAGGGAAAAAGAAAACCACAAGACACTTTAACAGCTGAAAAGAAAAGCTACAAACTATGGCAGGAAGGGTAGTTCTAATGCCAGTGAGAAGCTTGGTGGGTGGGAGGAGAAGAAAGCTAATAATTGCACCAAAAAGTGACACACTTATCTGAAAACTAGTTGCGAGCACTGGAGAACACGTCCAACATGAATGGTGGCAAATGAGATCTGATGGAGCTGTGCTTGGTACAAGGGGATTATGGGAAAGGGAGGAGTTCAAGCCTAAAAGCTGAAGTCTGTAGAAAGTGGCCAAATCAGATCAGAGGATTAGATCCATAGCCCAAGTGTGAATCAGAGCAAGATGGACAAGATCAGATCTCATGCTCTTCTATCCAACTAGAGTTGCAGACACCCACCCACCATTTAATATCTCATCATTAAACCAAACAATTATTTTTCTAGTTTCCCAAACAAAATTATTTGGAGTGGTCACTGAATATAATATAAAATAAGACATACACATATCACAGACCATAAAAAAAGTTCACAAAAAACTGTGAATGCTGTACAAAAATCCACACTTTCTAAATAAATCTTCAAAGGCCATTATAGCAAGAACCAAGTTTATCTCTACGCTACTATATGCCTCACAAATATTTACACACTTTAAAAAATCTAACCTAGCAAAACTCAAAACTTGTTATACTAAAATTGCAAATTTGCCACAGTAACAAATTAAAGATCCCATCATTGTTTGGCTTTAAAACAACTTTCCTGGCTCGAACTATCAAATCTACTTGCTTATAATCAACTCACCTTCACCCATCGGATACTAAATCAGCCAGAAAAAATACCAGTACTTGAAAATCTACTAACACACCACTCAAACAACAAGGTATTGCATTCCAGTAACAAATTCTTCCTAAATATATCCAAACCTAACAATTCAGATGGAGTTTCCCTTTACTCCAACTGCATGGCCAAAACTTGGAATTCCCTGCCATTAAATATCGGAACTACTACTAACACTTCCAACTTTAAAAAAAACTTCTCAAATCACACCTATCAGAACCATGGACCTGCTCTTGCACAAACCCTGGTTAGGAAATAGATGTCTTAAGGCAGCTAAAGGAACACATCCTGTTATTTTTGTACTTGAACAGTATAGCCCTACTAAGGATATGTATACTTAACTTGCTTGTCTTCTACTTGCAATCATAGTACTGCTATACTTTGTATCCTATCTAGACTATATGATTGTATCAGTGAAACGTATAACATGCATTTTCATTTTGTACTTGTATCGGAGATTGAATCAATATTTGTATTTGTATGTTGTATATGTATCTTACGGTTATTTATAAATGTGGAGCTTTCCTCCCTGGGCTTCTGCTGAAAAAGGACATTTTGCCCAATTGGACTTTCCTGGTAAACAAATGTAAAACACACAAAAACAAATATATATGTAATGGATAAGCAGTGTTTCTGGTAACTGATTATGGATTTACTGCACTGTGTAAATACTCTCTAGAGTTAAAACAGTAAGCACCCCCACTTTCCAATTACTGACACAGCAGTGCAGCTCAAGGGAGATGATGCACTTGTGCTGTGAAATGTTAAGCAGATGCCCCATCTGAACAACTTGGAGATAGCTCAGGTTGATGTAAAAGATTTCATTCCACTTATCAAAAACACGTGTGTGTAACTGCATGAGTTAACCTGCCATATCTTTTTACCCATAACCAAAACTTGATATTCTTTTTAATCTCTGCAACATCTCACTTTTTATTACAAAGTTGTTCAGAAGTATTAATTAATATTTTAGGTACATTTATATACTCTCAATACAAAATCATATTCTTAGTTATGCTACTCTTCAGCTTATCCTCTATTCTTCTCCTCCTACTGTGCCATTTTTCACCCTACCATGACTCAATAATATTTCTCAACATCTCTCTGACTCTGTCCCAATCACCTATCCATACTTCCTCTTTACACTCTCCACACACTGCACCAAACCTATTTAATATTGCCACTCAACTTTACTCCAAATATAGGTTAAATAATTGCACTTCAACTCAAACTAAAATAAAATTAAATGCAAGAATCCTCTCTAAAAAAACAAGTTTGAATTATTCCCCTATATACTAAAACCCTTCTAGTAGGAGATATACACCCTAATCCTAGCCCGACCTACCACAATGAACACAAATAGAATTTTCTCTACACATTTCTCTAAACCAACAACAGCCAATCCCCAACCCTGGTGATTTACCTTTTGCTGCAATAAATACTAGAAGCATAAGAAATATAACTGTTGAACTACATGCCTGGATTACCCAACATAAACCTGACATTCTTGCTGTAACTGAAACTTGGCTTTAACCCAGGATAAATGCTCAGAAGTTATACCTCCTGGCTATATCATCATCCGTAATGATCATGTAATGAGGAAAGGTGGCGGAATTGCTTTAATATTTCTTAACACCTACCACATTTCCCTTTATAGCAAACCAGTACCAAAATTCAGTTCAGCAGAGCTTCTTATTGGTTTCCTCAAAATAAACAATGATAAACAAATATGTATTACTGTCCTTTACATCTCTCCTAGTGACAATACAACTATACTGTAAGATACCCTACACTGGATATCCATAACATTTCCACAAGAACAAATACTATGAGATGATGTGAATATCAACTGGATGGATATAAACTCTAATTCCCCTAAATCTAGCATGAACTTATATGGTTTCTGACAACTAATTAATAGCCCATTACAATACAGCAAGACATCAAATTCCCTATTAGACTGGATCCTAGTATCAGGCCATAGCAAATACACGATCACAGGTACAATGTCAGACTCTCTCAATCTATATGACCAAACATCTCACACATCAATTTACACAGCATATTTATAAAACAACATGCAACTTTCCCAAGTTTCATCCAGAAATGTTCATTACTACACTACCATCTATTAACTGGATCTTCCTAAAAATCCTCTCCTAGACGATGCTGTACATGAATTCAATATAACTCTTCTAAATATCCTAAATAGCCTTGCACCTCCTAGAAGGAAGAGACTAAAACAAATTATGGAATTCAGCTGTCCAAAAAGAGTGGAATGCTAATTCAGGATAAGAAAAAGCATGGAAAGAATGGCAAAAATACAAAACACCTCAACTTTAGAATGTTTCACAATCGTACTAAAAAGCAAATAAATGACAAAAAACTATACTATAATAACTTTCAGAATAATATTGAACACAACCCTAAAAAACTTTGGACATCTGTTACAGAAATCTTACATCCAGTCCAAAAATTCAACCCAAACACCTTTCCCGATAACTCACTACTCGAAACTGCAATACAGTTCATCTCTTAGTTTATAGATAGTATAGCATCTCTAATCAAGAATTCCGCAACATCTAATACTAACCCTGCCTAACAGCCACATATCACCACATCCACTTTCACCTTTAGACCTGTGCCCACATCCTATATAAACTACTCTTAAACAAACTGTGCTCTTCTTCAGCTGATGACCTTCCAAGCAAGTACTTAAAAATAGCAATAGCAGCAAAATGCACTGCCTATCCTGTTTCAATCCTTATAGCGAATTTTGCATTGCCTATCATGTCTCAATCCTTATAAACTGGTCAAGTGCCTAACATGTCTCAATCCTTATAAACTGGTCAAGCCAGGACACCCATGTTCCCTCTCTCTGTAAAAAGTCACAGATTATCTCTCTGCGCAAAAAAGGAAATTCAACAGACATTAATAACTTTATACCTATAGCATTCTTATCTCCCCTCGATAAAATACTTGCAAAAATGCATTCAAAAACAATTGCTAGACTATCTCCTGTAGGAAGAACTCCTAACCCTTACACAACTTGGCTTCTGCCCTTCCCATAGTACTAGCACTGTCCTTCTAACTTGTATAGATACTGTCAAAAAAGCTAGAGATAACGGCAAACTAGTCTCTTCCTTATTTCTAGACTTGCCTAAAGCCTTCAATACAGTTTGTCACAGTAAACATCTACTTCAAATGTGCTCACTAGTTATCTCTCAGTCTTCCCTTCTGTGGTTAAAAAACTACGTGTCCAATAGGTATCAGTCAGCAAAATGGCACTCCATACACTCTCCGTAGCTCCTAGGCACCATCGGTGTGCCACAAGGCTTTATCCTTGGTCCCCTCCTCTAACATTTTCACCAGTATCCTCTATACAGCCACACAACAGGCCACCCTAATACAATACACAGATAATTCCACTCTCCTTTGCATGTCTGACAACATGGTACACCTCCAATTACTAAGGAACCTTTAACAGACACTGAAACATGGCTTTGTAACTCACAATACACACTCAATCCAAAAAAAGACCAAACTACTATTTTTTCCTTAAATCCCTCTCTCATGAAAAAAAAGCAAAATTTGATGTCCTCTCTTGATAATACAATCACTGATGTCACTTCTCATAGCAAATTATTAGGGGTGATAGTGGATGATAAGCTTACATTCAACCTGCACATACAAAACTGCATAAGAAAAATTCATAAAAAAATAGGGATGCTTTGCAGAGCCAAAAACTTTCTCACTGATGCAACTATAACTACTGTTGACACTACTTATCTCCTCTCCACACTTCTTTATGGCATTCCCATCCTTTCTAATCTCCAGGCTTCACAAAAATTAAAACGTGAACAATGTTATAGCGAAGTTGCTAAATTTGTAGCAAATACCCCTTTCAGAACCCACCACTGTATAGAACTAAAAGTCTAAATTGGTTAGAACTGTCTCATCAACTAACACATACACAGCTTCTTACCACCTATAAAATTATCCAGCATCCGTCTCCCTCTCCAGCACTAAAGAAACATTCTTCACAACTATGTTCCTAGTTGGTCATTATGATCCAGTAAACAAAAACTCCTGTCTGTCTACAAACCTATCAAATCTACTGGAATTGTCTGTACTCATACAAGGTTGCTAAGGCCTGGAACTCCTTACCTGTATCCATCAGGCCAATACTCTCCCTCCTATCTTTCAAAACACTGAAAGACTTCCTAGCTAAAATCTAGCTCTGTTCTTGCGCAAAACCAGGATAAACTATTTTCCCTACATGTAAACAAGTACATTTTCATTCCTTATACCTCCTTACTCTCCCTTCTTCACTTACTTCTATCAAATCCTCTTCCTGACTTTCTTTCTAAATATACCATGTCTATTTTTCTCTCATTTCATATTGCAGTTCCTGTTTGTATTAGACTAACTTACCTTTAATTTCTCTACAAACTGCCAAACATATAACTTGTATCAATCCTTAACCAATGTTTTATACTATCACAAATTTGTTATAGTTATTTAAACTGCAGATGTTATGTTTTATTTTTGAAGATTGCAAAATTATTGTTCTTAAAATGTTTTGTAATAATTTGGAACTTTTCTCCCCTGGCCTCCATTAAAAATGGACTTCTACCCAGTTGGATTCTCCTGGTAATCAAATGTCAATAAATAAATAAATGAATATAATTTTCCACTCCAGCATCTCCTCATATTTGCTTACTACTTAAATAGGTATGCTCTTTTACAGTCCAAAATGAAATATTGCATTGTCGCCTCCAAGCCACAAAATTACATTTTCATTCATTTGCTTATATTTCATTAGAACATTGACTGGCAACATATTTAAAAGAAGTCTCCAAAACTCCTGACATTTCCAAATGCCACCATGTCTTTCCCCTTTCCCTAACATAAGTTCTAGTACTCACCATAAATCCCTCCCAAGAATCAGTCAAATAATTTTTTCTATAACTTCCCTGTTCCATTACTTCCTTTTATTATATATCTCTTCCATTCCAAATTTTCATTTTTATAATTTCTTTAAAAAATGAATAAATAAATAAGAAACAGCTTTATTAAATTATCACTTACAACATAGGCAATCATACATTTATTTTGTTTACCAGGAAAGTTCGACTGGGCTAAGACCCATTTCAGCAGAGGCTGGGGGAGAAAAGCTCCACATATACAGATTATACAAAACTTATACAAGAAAGTATACAAAGCTTATACAAGAAATTGTACAAAAATATGTACAAGACATACAGTACACCAGAAATTACATTCTATGCTATTATACCTGACATTTGTATTATACAATCATCTGATATAATTCCTTATTGTTGTGTAGACTTAGTTTCTCAAAGTAAACTGAGGAAGGGTTTGTAGGGGGGAAACTGGATAGAAAAAGAAGAGGTTAGAGATCATCTAGACATGTGAGAGAGCATAGTTTGAGGTAGTCAGGGAAGAAGAAAAATTATGACCAGAAACTATCAGTAGTATTAACACTATTAAAACTAGTTAGCCTGGAGTAGTACAGGAGCAAAGCCAGGTGTCAGTAACATAATTTTTAAGACTCTTTTTGAACTGGTTGGTATTTATGTTGGTTCTGATGCTGTGAAGTAGTGAATTCCACCTTGCTGCTACATGATGAGAAAATGTAAATGAAAACAAACCATGCTGACATATTTTTATTGCAAACGTTACACATCATTTATAATATATCTAGTCATCGTCAGTCAAACATTATATAGTTCATCCAAATCCTGCCTTCTTTTAAACCTGATTCTGCATATATTGTTCCCATAATTTTCATTTTTTTCTATGTAATTTGTTCTTACCCTTTTCTAAAGATCCAATTTCTGGTTGTTTTATCTCTGTTACTAAATTCCCTACTTCTAAGAACAGTTGGTTTAGACTTTGATTTCCATTTTCTAGTAATTGTTTTTTTGACAATCACCATAATTATACAAGGCAAGGCCTTATTATATCTAGGCAATTCCAATTCTGTATCATAGCTAAAAAAATCCTTAGTTATACCAATTTGCTTACCCAGTATTTCTGACAGAGAAATCTGCAGGGAATTTTAAAAATTTGCCAACTCATTAGAAAATATGTTTCCAACTATCTTTTTCTTCCCCACATTCAATATTTGTTATCTAACTGAGGAAAAAATCTTTGGTGCCTGCTTGAAATATAAAAATATCTATGTAAACACCTCCAAAGATCCTAAATCTTCTAGACTTTGTTACATATTTGGGAGTCCATTGCGTCTCATACTAATGTAGACCCCTCCCCTATTTCAATAACATCTCCAAAAGCGTCACCTTTTTCCTTATGAAGCAATAAGCCTATCAAGTTTAACTTTTCTGCTTCTACATTCATAGCCAACTCTACCCATACAATATTCCTAACTAAAACTACTAAGTCATCAAGTAGCTCAACACCAGAGGTAGCAAAACCTTCTCATAAAAACAAATACGTGCCTCTCTCAGATTCTCACATACATTCCCCACAACTAATTAATCTCTAGGTCAACTAAAATACTAATCATAGGACAATCCTGTCTAATCCCTTTCCTCATCACCTACCCAGAAATTTATCTCCCACTCCACTGGCACAGGGAGTTAAAATCCTGACTATGACCCAGGTGACCTATATTTGAGTATCACATCAGTCGCTTGCTGAAACTGGCATGGGGCGGAGCAGGAGTGATGCAGCTTAGCCTGTTTACCTCTCAACAGAGTCTTCAAGCCAAGTGAATGAGGGAGACTAGAGCCCTGCGAGAAATCAATGACAGGACAGAACAAATGAAAGTCCTCAGCCTGACAACAAAACATACAATAATAAGAGGGGTGGTTGGATGGAGTGACTACTGTAGCAGTGATCATTTAAACATTTACTATTATGGTAACTTTACTTACACAACTGTACCATGTTTACCAGTTGATCAATGATGCAGTAGCCTTAGCTATATGGGCAGACTACCAGAGTTTATAATGATTGGAAGGAAAATGTCTGAGGGTCCAGGAGCCCCTGGAGAATGGTCCTAGCAAAGCCTGCTCTAGAATTGGAGAAGGAATCAAGTTTGTAGTGCCTTGTAGTTGTATGTACAGGGGATCAGGTTGCTACTTCTAAAATATTTCTACAATCCACTCCTTTCTAAAAACCCACAGAAGAATCCAAGGCCTTGCTAGAGTGAGTCTTCTCCTGGAATTGTTTTATTGTGTTGGATGTAATACAAGGTAATAGTATGAGAACCATTTGAAAAACAAACCCTGCTTGGACACAGGTTACCATTTTTTCTTCCTTTCATAAGAAATGAACAACCGATCAGAAATTCTGAATGTTTTAGTTCTGCCAAGATAACATCAGAGTCGCCTATGGGCACTTGGTGAATGAAGAATCCTTTCTTCCTCATTTTGGGGTTCTGGAAACATGGAACATAGATAGCTTGGCTCAAAGTAAACCAGGATACCCTGTTAGGTATAAAAGAAGGATAAGTTCTTATGGAAAACCCATCTGTGTGGAAAATAAGATACGGTTGACCATCATAAGAGCTTACAATGCAGATACTCTTCTTGCAAAGTCAGAGAAATGATAAAAATTGTTTACTACATTAAAAATCTCAAATTAGCTTAGAGAGCTGGTTCAAACAGGACATGAGTTAATTTTTCCAAAACAAAATTAAAGATCACAAGGAGGAACCATCCTTTTCTGGAAAGCCTGGTATGCGACACCCATTTTCAAAAACAGTTTAACATGTGAATGCACTGAAAGGGGAGGATCCATGGGGACACATGCTGAAATGACTGACAAGTGTACCCTGAAAGAGGATAAAGAAAGGCTAGAGAATAACAACTCACACAAATATTGTAGAACCAGAAATATACTAAACTTAAAAGGGTCCTGGTTCTTGTACTGGCACTTGCTAGAAAACCTTTTCCATTTGCTAATATATGATTTCCTAGTAACAGCTTTCTTTGCCTGTTTTATCTGCTTCATGTCCTCACAAAATAGGTAGCTAAAAGGTATTAAACCTTTATCATCTGGATAGTTAGTTGAAGTTGTTTTAAGCTGTTATATCTAACAACCCTTGTCCTGTGCGAGTAGGTGCAATCTGTGAGGAAGCTTGTGGTAATTGTGCTTGACCATTTCCAAAAGAAGAGAGTCCCACTTGTTGCCTGGGTCAGGAGCGAGTCACCACAATGATCTCTGGAGAGTACTTCTGTATTTTCAGAATGACCCTGGATATCAGTGGAAAGGAAGGAATACCACAGAGGAACATTCCTCTCCAAGGAAAAGAAAATGCATCTGTTTTCCAGACCTGCTTGCTTGCAGTCTTGGAGCAGAAACTTGTTGGTTGATTGTTGTGAGTGGAGGCAAATACATCATTGTGAGGTATTGCCAACACAGCTGGATCAATTCATGGAACACCCCTGACTGATTTTTCCATTTGTGAGTCTCTCTCCTGGTCCTACTCAGCTCGTCTGCCAAAAAAAATTTGCTCTGACAGGATGTAAGATGCCTGTACCCTAAGACTGTGCTAAAAAGTTATATCCTAGGCTACCATGGCTACTATGCACAGAGGCTAAGATCTGGCACCCCCATTCATGTGCCACATTAATGTGGTATTGTCTGTAACCACTTGTAATGATCCTGGGGTCCATAGGTGAGTGACAGAGTTGAGAAAATTTATTACTGCCAACATGTCTTTTACATTTGTGTTTTGTTCGGTCCTTTTTGTTCCACAGTCCCCATACGTTTACTCCCATAGAAACTGTTTGTAGTTAGACTACAGAAGAGCTGCTAAGTAAAATGGAAGACAAAACTGGTCTTTCCCCCAAAGCAGTTCCCTTTTTAAAAATTCTAAAACAAAAAATTGAAATGAAAGAGGACGTCGATGCTGGGACTAGACTAAATTTAGATACCATTGATTTTTATCTTATGTGGAGTCTGGCTAAAGGAATCATGAGAATCACGAATGTTATGAAGCCTATTATCCTGAAAAATTCCCTTGCTGGAGCTTTGCTTTGACTGGAAAAAAACTCAAGAACAGATCTAGGTCTACCGTTTTCATGTGTAAGAAAAGCTCTTTGAATTGAGGAATCTAGGAGACACTCCAGGAAAACAATCCTGTGGGAAGGAGTGAAACAAGACTTTCAGATGTTCTCCTGAAACCCCAGGACTGAGAAGGAGCTCTCTCAACCAAACAAGAGATTGCCGATACCTTGTAAAAGAATGCCAAGATAAGCAAGTTGTCTAAATAAGGAAAAATATGAATGCCTTGCAATCTGCATTAGGCTATCACTTGAACTGGAGAATTTGTGAATACCCTTGGAGCAGTGGATAACCCAAAGGGTAACACAGAGAAACGAAAGTGGGATCTAGCCCCAGAAAACCTGAAGAAACCTTTGAAATCTGGTGATATAAAATGTGATGAAAAGCATCCTTTAAATTTATGGCCACTAAAAACAAATTAAAGAGGGAATAAGAGGCAATAGGTTGTGAAGGGTTAACATTTTGAATTTTGGAACTTTCACAAACTAGTGTAGAAAAGAAAGCTCTAAAACTGGTCTTCATGGACCTTCCTTCTTGGCTTTGTCCCAGCCAAGTGGAGGACAACCACTGCCATCCCCTTGCACAAAGGTGGAGCGTCCACCTATCCGGGAAATTCTAGACCCATCAGCCTAACTAACCTGATCTGCAAAGCCATGGAACGGATTATCATGGACCTCATTAACAGGGACATTGGCAACCTCCAAACACTTGTCCCCACACAGTTTGGCTTTGTCAAGGGGAGGTCATGTCTGTTAAATCTGGTTGACTTCTTTGAGACAGTCACCAAGGCCATGGACGAGGGGAAGAAGGTACAAACCACCTACCTTGACTTGGCCAAAGCCTTCAACACTATTCCCAGCTTGGGCATAGTAGATAAACTCTCTCAACTAGGCATCAATCCATTTGTTACCAGATGGGTAGTAAACTGGCTCACTGACAGAACCCACCTAATCAAAATAGGGGAAGCCACCTCCAGCAGTAGACCCGTAACGAGCGGCGTACCCTAGGGATCAGTCTTGGGGCCTCTGTTATTCGGGATATACTTCTCTGAGGTGCAGGCCAAAACCAGTGGCCTATGGCTGACCAAGTTTGCAGACGACTGCAATCTGGGCGCAGTCATCAATTCCCCAAGTGATTTGGACGTCCTACGAGAGGGTATCACCCAAACAAATGACTGGTGCCAGAAACATGGCCTCAAGCTGAATGCCAAAAAATGCATCATCATCCCCACATATTATCACATTAATAACAATGTCCTAAGTACACAATCAGTACTGAGGGATTTGGGCACCCAGGTTGATAGCAACCTGACTTTTGACCACCATGTTGCTTCCGTTGTACGGAACACTTTCTACATGGTCCACCTCATAAGTAAGGGTATCTCATCCAGGGACAAAGAGGTCATAACATCCCTGTATTCTTCCCTTATAAGGCCAATTATTGAGTACAATGCTCCCTTCAGCATGTACCTCACAAAGCACATGCAGCAGCTGGAAAGACCACAGAAATCCTCACCAGGAGAATCCACGGCCTCAAACATCTACCCTAAACAGACAGCCTATAAGCCCTGTCCCTCTACTCAGTTTCATACAGATTCCTCAGGGGTGACCTCTGTTTAGCATATAGCAATCTCAGACCCCTCCTTGATGGGATTGCTGCCTATCTGCAAGTCAAGCTCCACTCAAGCAACCCGTACGTGTGACCTCACCTTGGTCTGTGACATCAATAGGACTTGTTGGCAGGACAGATTGTGTCCCAGAGACTCCCCCATCTGTGGAATAGACTCCCTTTCCATGTCAAGCAGAGTACCTCATTATCCCTTTTTAAGCGCAACCTGGATAACTGGATGGGAAACAGAAAATACACCTCTGGGATTCCACCTCTCTCCCTGCTGGACAGGGGCTTTGGGTGCTGATTTGTCTAAACATGGGATGAACTCTTGGCTGGGCTTATAAGTGTATCAGGGCCAATAGCTTAGTAACCTCCTATGATCCTATGAATAAAAAAAAAACTTTCCCTTTCTGAGAAAGATGGACAGCTTCTATTACCCCCCCCCCACGTTAGCAGATGTCAAATAATGGGGGGGGGGTTGCTCTGGCAGATGAGACAGAATCCCCTTAAAAGGAGGGTGAAATTCCCATTGCTATCTGTAACCTGATGAATCACTCAAGAACCCTTTTTAGCTGAGACTATCTGCTGCCAAAGTGAGAAATGCAGAGCTAGATTTTGGGGAAGAATTAATGGCCTACCCAGGTGGGGGAGAGGAATACTATGAATAATCATTCAGACTTGTTAGACCACTCTTGTATCGGGGGGGGGGGGGGGCTCCTCCTATCTTTTTGGATCCCCCTTGGGATTGCTTTTTAAAAGTCAGCTTGCCAGACGCTTGCTGTGCCTGCTTATTGATTTATTTATTTTTTTATAAAATGCACAGGCAATTGTAAAACCCTTGACAAATTTGGAGAAAGATGGCTGAAAAACCTCCTGAGAAAATCCCTGAATTATCATCTCTCTCTCTCTCATCACATTTTAATGGATCTTATCACATTTTAATGGATCTCTGCCACAGATGGTCCAAGCACAACCTCTCTGTCTATGGCAGAACTCAAAATTTCAGCTTTAACAACCTCGGGAAAGTTTTTTGTTGGCAGCCAACCAAACTTCCTCATTACAGTTCCAGTAATAGCAGCAGCACTGGAAGTGGCATTAGCTCAATGTGTGTTTAGTTACTTGAAACACAAAAGCAATAAGATTAAAGGATGCTGACTTTTTTCCCTTAGAAGTGGGAAAAGTAGCTATAATGTTCCTCATAGTCTCAAAAGAAGCAAACATGAATTTTAACACTAGCTTGACAATTAAGAATTCTAAAAAAAAGAATACATTTTCCCCAAATCTTTCAAAGACTTCCCAGCTTTATCAGAAGGGAGAGATTAACAATTACTGAATGTTTAGTAGAAGTATTTACAAAGGAAATCACTGGTTGATCAGATTTAAGATTAGAAAATAAAAAATGTATGACTGAGTAACTTTCTACAATTTATCTGCTTTTTTAAAGAGCAATAGGCTGGCTATCTGGAAAGTTAGAGGCCATAATAAAATCATCTTCAGTGCTGGAAGAACAGGAGGAACTGGAGTAAGTTCAGGAAATGCCAGTTGCAATAAATTATAATATTTCCTTAGAGACAGTAAAATATCATTATGTTCCCCTTGAAACAACAGATTAATTCTGGCAAAAGGTTTCAGAAACAGAAACTCTTTCTAAGAGACTATCATAAGAAACTCTCTCCTCAAAGTCAGAATAAGAAACTTGAGGAAAGAAAAAAAGAAGTTGTCCCACACAATTTGTTTCCTGTTTAATGTCATTAAAGTCCTGAGACAGTGAAAACTCCTTTTTTCTCTTAACAGTAACACTAGAACTGGAAGGATCAACAACCTAAACTAAACCCTGAGCTAATTTCATTAAGTCACTCCGGCTTAAAATAACAGACAGGAAAAGAAAGATATCTATCTTATTGCTACTTTTTCAAAGGAATTTCTCTAGAAGCAGATCTACTTTTGACAGGCAAATCCTTCAGAAAGATAGTCATCCCCAGGTAGGCTAAGCAGAAAGGTATCACCCCTTTGAGACCAAGACTAGTTCATCATTGCCTTCCAAGGACACTCCAACAGCCACAGAGGATGTATCTAACCCCCAGTCTATGATGGTTGCAGAGACTACACTAGAGGGAGCCAAAGAAGAAGGATGAATGGTCTGGCAAAACAGAAATGGCCTCAGCAGAGGCACCCATCTCTGGCTGAGGCAAATTTGCAGCCTGCTGAAGGCGCAAAGGCTGCAGGAACATTTTTTTCAATTTTATGGTTGGAAGAAGGAAGAACCAGTAGGTCAATTCCATGGTGAAGTCAAAAGAGATGCCTAAATCCTGGGGAATACTGGCAGCAACAGTTGGTGAAACAAAAGTATTTTTAACACAACTTTTAGTTAGGAAAAATAAGGTTTAACTTGGTTTTAATACCTTTTTCCACAAAAATAATAAGTCATGCTTTACAGTAAATTGTGATTAAAAGTCAAATGACAGTCCATTAAAACACCCTTTCCTAACTTAACTTTTTCTGTAAAATATTTATTTAAGTTTCAGTCATTAAAAAAACACGTGGAAGGCTCTTTCCTCAAAGGAAACTTATTTGTCCAGCAATGGAGAACAGTTAGCAGGCCACTGATCCTCAAAAGCCCACAAGAGGAGAGTTATTCAGTGGCAGGAAAGCTCACAAGGGCTTGGCACCAAACCGCTGTTTTTCTTCAACTCTGCTTGAGCTGGTAATGATTTGGGTGTGTGGAAGGAGCTCTTAAGCTTTGGAAGTTGGATGGGTATTACATTCTTGGCAGAATATAAATGAAAGTTATGTACTTACCATACTAATAGATCTGTGCTGTCTGTTTCTGTCCTTCCTCAACAGATGGGTCTTTGGCCACTCTATAGACTTTTGGATCCATAACTCAAACTCCTCCACTTACGATTAATCCATTTCCTGTCCCTAACATTACCTCAGATCGAGATTTTCTGCAACCGCAGATAAAGCAAAAAAAAAAAAAAAAACAAACAAAAAAAAACATACATATATCAAAGCTGACACACCTGAGCTCCATGAAGGGATGCTGCTGTAGAGCTGACAGAATACCCCCCCAAAGCAATAAATAAATAAATAAATACAGGAAGGGGGAAGGTAGAGGAAGTTGACAAAGGATGGAAGCAGATAACACAGATCTATTGTTGTAGTAAGTACTTAACTTTCGTATCTAATGTTGCCTGTTCTGTCCATTCCAGGATGGGACAGAGTCCCCAGCTACTAAGACTTTGGGTAGCATCATGGAAGGATATTCCAGAGGCCAACTGAAAAAAGGCCACCCTATTCCTGGAGATTAGATCCAGCTTATAATCAGAAATAAATGTGTGAACATTGGGCCAAATGGCTCCTGCACAAATGTTATCGAATGTTATCAATACAGGCCCTGGAAAAGAAGGCTGACTAGGTTTACACACACCTAGTAGAATAAGACCGGACTGGTTTGGGCATGGTCAAGCTTTTTTCTCTATATACATGAGAAAAACAATCTTAAGGCCATCTAGCTAAATAAACTTTGGAAACTCTTTGACCATCTTGACTTTAGAAAAGGAAACAAATAGTTGATCTGTTTTCCTGAAGGATTTGATACAATGGCGGTAGAAGCAAAGTTGGCATTACATGCATTCCCCTGTATTGGGGAAATGAGGAAAGAAAACTGGAAGATTAATGCATTGGTTCAGTGAGGCCCCAGATACTACTTTGTGAAGGATAGACAGGTTCTGAGGGACACATGCCATTTTCCACAAAGATAGCAAGGGAGCTTGCAGGACAGGGCCTGTAGCTTTGAAACTCTATGTGCTGAAGTTAATGCCATAAGAAAAAATTGTTTTTGAAGTAAAAAACTTAACGTCTACTACAGCAACAGGTTCAAACCAATGCTAGATCAAAGCCTGAAACAAAACAGTCATATCCCAAGGAGGAATAGGGTCTTTGTGGGGTCCTGAGTAAGAAGGTGCCTCCATGAAAGCTTAGATAAGTTTAAAAGAGAAGCTAATGTTGCATAATTACTTCCAACATGAAAACTGAAAATAGCCATTAACTGGATCTTAATGATAGAAGAGCTTGCGCCAGCTTGGAAAAAGGATGGCAGAAAATCCAAAACTGCAGGGAGAGGAGCTGAAATGGGATCCAGATCCCTTTTGGAGGCCCTAATCAAATATCTCTTCAACTTACTTTTGGTAGTTGATCTCTGGCAAGAATGTTGATTTCTGGGGAAGATAGCCTGGACTGAGTAACCATCACTGGAAGCTGAAAAAATAAGAGCTTACTTCGGGGGCTTGAATGTCCAGATGAAGTGTGCCGGAAGGGTGAGAAAGAACTCCTGGATCAGGATTCAGCATCCAGGGGGATGAACCAAATGAGGCCTGAGAAAGGGAAACCACATCTGACAAGGCCAGTATGAGGGAATGAAGATGACCTTGACCTTCCTCTCTGATACTTCCTGCAGAAACTTTGAAAGTAGAGTAGTAGGGGGAAAGATGTAGAGCAGACTGGGGGGGGGGGGTCCAGGCATGCATCAAAGTATCCCTCGGTGACTTCCACCTCTGGGGGATTAGAGCAAAGAACATGTTGTGCTTACTGTTGTGGAGAGAAGCAAAAAGACAGCTGCATGTCAAGCTCCATCGACAAAAAACCTGCTCCACCACTGTCAGATTAAGGGAACACTCATGAGGTAAGAGGATAGACTTGCTCAACCTGTCTGCCAGAACACTGGATTTCCCCAGTATATGAGCTACTATCAGAAAGTGATTGGAAGATATCACCCGTTGCCACACTCTCATTGCTTCTCAACATAATGGACAGGAATGGATTCTCTGTTTTGCTGATGTAGCAGATGACTGACATGCTGTCTACCTTGACAGAAATCATCCCTTGAAGGAGGACATCCTGAAAGACCTACAATGCTAGAAGAATTGCCCTCATCTCTAGAACACTCAAGTGAAGACTGACCTTCTCAGGAAGATCACGTGCCTTGGGCAGTCTTCCCTAATAAATGCCTCCATCGTCACAGTGGCCTTGGGGGAGGGGAATACAAACAGACGTCCTTAGGATACCTTAGGAGACTGAATCCACCACATCATATGTGTCCTGCAAATGTCTGTCAGATGAATTTGAAAACTCATGGGTTGGAATCTGATGGACCATTTCATTGCAAGCGTCCACTGTAGAACTCTCACGTAGCAGCATATTGCCAAAGGGATAAGGGTAATGGAAACTACCACTGATCCCAGCAGGTGGATGGTGGCATTAGACATGACAGAACCTTTAATGCCTCAGTTTGAAAGGTGGACAATCTGTGCTATGCTGGTTGTTGTGTCTAGATGGGCACCTTTGAATTTCAATTCCTGAACCTACAGAAACAGAGATTTGTTCAGATTTATCATGATCCCCAACAGGGAGCAAAAATGGAGTAGATAGTCCGTGGCCTGAATGAAAGCAAACCTGGTAGGAGTGGTAATGAGCCAGTTGTCTAGATACAAAAACATCCAGAAACCCTTGCAGTCTGAGGTGAGTTGTAACCATTGCCACACACTCGGTGAACACTTGGGGAGCTGCTGTGAAACCACAGGGCAGGGTTCTGAACTGAAAATAACTGGCTCCGAGCCGGTAGTGGAGAAACCTTCCTGATGCCTATCCATCATAATGTGGTAGTGCGCATCCTGAGGCCTATCATGCACATCCAATTATCCTTCCTCAACAGGGGAGGATGGACTGTACTGTGACCGTCCCGAACTTTGTTGTTTGACATATATGTTGATGTGACTGATGTCCAAAATTGGCTTAAGTCCTTGTGTGTTGGTCTGGTGGGACCTCCTAGATGACTTGCTTGCCTAGCAGCATTTTATTATCTCTATGGCAGCTGCCTTGCCTTGAGATGGTGGCATGTTGACAGAGGAGCAGGATTTGTTGTTGAAGAAGGGGGATAAAGAAAGGGAATGGAATAGCCTCTGGTTATAATTCTCACCACCCAGATATCTTTGGTGATGGATGTACAGGCCTCTGGGTGCAGAGACAAGCTCACCCCCAGCCCCAGTTGCCTCCACAATGTGTCAGCCAGGTAACTGTTTAGGGTGCTGATAAGGCCTCTCAGAAAAAGGACACCTGAAGCCTTGGTTTTGTGGGCTTCCTCTGCTCATGGGTGATATCTGCCATTAGAAATCCCCCCTGCCCCGGGGGGGGGTCTATCTCTAGAAGTGCCCAGGGAAAATCCTTGAGACTTCCTGAACCACAGCTTTTTATTCCCCCTTTTGATTTCTACAGGAGGACCTCTGGTGGTTAGAAAACCATAGGACTAAGGCAGAAAAGGTCTTCTCATCATGCTCACTCCTACAGTGTGTGTCCTTGACCTTCATTCTGAAAACGATCAAAAGGGGCATTGACAAAGAATGTCTTGAAAGGCTCAGCAAAGTCACACAAGCTCATCCAAGCATGCATCCTTACAAGTCATGCTTGTGCCAGTGGTTCTCTAAATGCCTTGGTCACGAAAGAGATTGGGCACATGGTGGCGTTCGATAGGGACTGTACTGTGACCAGCTGCGACTCCACCGTTTTCTTGTCCTCCACAGACATGGACCCTTACAGAGATTTGCAGAGCTCCTAAGTCCAATCTTTCTGAAATTTTGTCATGTGTGCCAGATAGTTCTGTGTCCTCAAAGCACATGTAGCTGAAGCATTAACACAGTTCCCAAACCTGTCCATTGCCCTAGACTCCCTTTTAGGGAGCTAGGCAGAACAGCTTTCTTTGGCCAGCTCTTTCTTGGTTGCTGCTGCTGCACGTGTCATGGCATTACAGCTAGGCCATTGCTCCAATGCTGGTGAGCCTATCCTGCCACAAGAAACATATGGGGTTTCTGGGGATGGGTTCAGCCACATCCATCTCCTTTCATGTCTGCTGAGATAGTACATCTACTACCTCATCGTCTGGAGGAGAACCACCCAAGAAATAGCTGAGCTGGATCTAAAGGCCTCAAAAGAAAGACCGATTCCTCCTGGGGGGAACTTCAGGGGACCAACCACCGTTGTCTCAAGAGTTTGAGAAACTCCCAGAATTAGATGTCCTCAACGGGTGATCTTGGGGACCCTTTCCAGTCAGTGAAATCTGTGTCTTCAGTGACAGACTCCTAAGGGAGTCAATGTGACTCCTCTTGCACATATGCTTCTTAGGAGTCTCTATGGTGGGATACTGCGGAAAGGACTTAGAATATTGAGAGGGATCCTGAATGTGGATTATCTTGAGATTCAGGGAACCAGCTGTCCCAATGGAATAGGAGAAACAGGATCAGGAACCAAGGCCTTTCATTGAGGGATGGACGGATCTGAGAAACTGGAAGTTTGCTCACCAGAAATAGAGAGACTTCCAAGGTAGAAGCTGAGGGGGACCCCAACATCGCTCAAGTAGGAGCTGAAGCATTCAAACGGAGCTGGTCCCAGGAACCTATCAGACTCTACTCAGAGACCAATGTCGGAGCCAAGCTTTCTAACACACAGGCCCCAGGAGTAAGGGAAGGCTCCAACAACTTTGAAGTAGATCCCAGTCCCCAGAGTAGACGCCTGCACTTTGGCTCAGAAACGGTCAGATCAGAAATGTCACTGGACAGGAAACCAACCAAGACTTTGGATCTGATGAGGACAGTCAGTGGTAGATACAAGGATTCAAGGTCCCTGAAACCAGAAGGCAGATCAAGGTAGGAGTCACATTAGGAAGGAGTGAAGGACAGAAGCTCATGGGTTCAGCAGGGATCGAAGCTGGAAGATTCCCCAAATGAATTTGGGTCTTGAAGAACTTTACCATCATCATATGCACATCAGCTTTTGTCAGGCTTCTGGCAGACCAGACAGAAATGTCACTGGACAGGAAACCAACCAAGACTATGGATCTGATGAGGACAGTCCCTGGTAGATACAAAGATTCAAGGTCCCTGAAACCAGAAGGCAGATCAAGGTAGGAGTCACATTAAGAAGGAGTGAAGGACAGAAGCTCATGGGTTCAGCAGGGATCAAAGCTGAAAGAATCCCCAAATGAATTTGGGTCTTGAGGAACTTTACCATCATCATATGCACATCAGCTTTTGTCAGGCTTCTGGCAGACCAGACAGATCTGGCAGAAGAGGAGCTGGAGGGAGGTATGGATCATCTATGAGAGAGTCTTGACTGCAAGAAAGGGGAGTACAGTCTATGGGAGACCGGCTTCAGAGAAAATCTAGGTCCAGCAAGGCAGAAGTCAAGGATCCAATGACTATCAAATCCAACAGAGGAGTCATAGCTGAAGCTTTAGTAAGTTTTGGTGATGTAGCCAGAGAAGCCACTGATTATAAGGAAGGGTTTGGGGAATCCTTCCTGTGCTCATTGCCCTTTTTCTTGGGCTTATCTCCACTTATCTTCCCCTTGTGTCTGTCTGAAGGCTGTTTTGGCAGATGGGGAGGCTCCAGAGACACTAGGCATAACATTGGATGGCTCTTCCACAGGAGAAGGAATTAGTCCTTTAAGCACTAGCTTATTACTCCTTTCAATAATGGACCATTAGTCAAAGGCAGTACAAATGCTGCAGTCTTCATCAAGGTGGCAGCACCCAAGTAAACACATTTTGCATGTGTGTGTCAGAGTTCACAATTTTCCGACAATCCACACACTTAAACACAGAAGGCTTATCAGACATGTTCAGAAAATAAAAACCTGAAGAACAGAGAAATAATAACAACAACAACAACACTACTATTACTAGCCCCACCACCATGGGAAAGAACAGGAAAAGGAGGAACCACAGCTACCACTAACTAAAGCAAGAAGAAAACAAATTCCAGAAATTCTATCAATCCACTCATCTGAGGCAAACCTGAACAAGGAACACTGCCTTTACTCAATGAGTGGCAAACAGGACCTGAGGTAATGTTGGGGACTGGAGGGGGTTATGGGTAAGGGGAGAAGCCTGAGCTGAAGTGTAGAGTGGCTGAGGTCGGGATCTGAAGACCCAAAAACTGATGGAGAAGGAAGGGACATCAGATCCCATATAGCTAAGGGTACTGCAGCACTAATCAAGTTATGAACAATCTTTTCTTCTTTACCTATTGTTTTATAAAAGTTATAAGCAATGCCATCATATCTGGGTACACTCAGTGTCCACTCTACATTTATATCCTTATCCTCTTTTTGCAACAACTTTCTTGCCGGATCACTAAATTTATGTCACTGGCCCTGTTACATGTACCCCACCTGCAGCAACACTATACTTGTACACAACGAAAAATTATCACTAGCCTATACGACTTTGTGTTAAAATGTTTTCCTGTCCGGTCCTTAATTTCTCATACATCATTCCATCATTATAATTCACTTATTTTTTTCCCCAAAAAAGGCAAATTTTTTTATGAATCCCTAGTTAATAAATCCCTAATTTTAACCTGAGTTTATAAACATCACTCTCTTTCCTCAAATAATCTATAACCCCTTCTAAATTTGGCTCATAATTTTTACAATGCCCCATATACACTTCCCTATCACACTGATGCCATTCCTTTTCAGTTTCTAAATGTAGCAGTTTAAAGTTATATGCAACCCACCATTCTGCCTATTTATTATACAACTCCTTCATGCCTGAAAGACCTCTAAATAACTTCTGCCTTTGCTCAATCAAAATTCTCAACCACGGGCATACTCCTGTCGAGCTTTTAATTTGGCTCCTTAACACAATAGTTCCCATATCCAAATACTGACCAAATCACTGTATGATCTAAAAAGCAAAGTACACTTCCACCAACCACTTTAAATAATGTGAAAACATAATAAAACATATCCTCTTATATCAGTAAGTCCCCTTATATTTTCTACACACATGCAAACATGTTTTAACATGTCTTTACAAACCTTATTATTACTGCCACATATTTTCTTGTGCTAACGTCACAGTTAAAATTGCATTTAATCAATACTTCCATGATCACTTCCACATATTTTTGGACTTCCTCAAAAACCAGAATCTTTTACTTGACACTCGTATAAGCATGTATCAGTATATCTGATTATCCTTCACTTCACCTTCACAGACAACAATTAATAAACTACCTTGCTTCAATGACCAAAAACTGATAAAAAGCAAATGTATACTACAAACGAAAATACTGGAAACTTACTATGTTTTTTTTCTTTTCTCTTATATGTGAAGTTGTGTTGCAACATAAAATGTGATGATGTAATAAAGATGTTTAAAAAATTATTTAGTTCTGGTCCCTCATTGCCACATGCAATACAAAAAATCCACTAATGAATTAATTAATAGCAACTTGAACATGTATTCCTACTCCCACAAAGTCTGAAGTTGTTACCATTGTTGTTCAGTCAAAACGAGATTACCAATAAAAAATTAAATCAAAATGAAGACTCTTACTCCAATGAAATACAATAAACCTTTTAACCAAGTTTTAAAACTATGTACATTGGACAGCAATGAAGTTACCAGTTTCCTTTTTTTTCTGTATCCCACCCATTTCCTATGTTTTACTCTGTCTTCTACAGATATAAACAGTGAGCTGTCATCACCAGACTGATCACTACCTTACAGACAAGAAAACCTATTATCCCTACCCTCAATCAATCCACTTTTAATGCTGATCTGCCTTTTTTTATCTGTAGCTACCATGTCAGATTCCTTTGAACATTACTCTTACCTAATTGTAAGTAACTCACTCATTCATCCTGCATTAAGTCATATACATCACATGTATATTAACAGTATCATTAGTAGCAATATTACAATCAGTTATTACATCAACCTTCTCCCTCCAGCTGGCCACCTTCCAAAGATTAAGGGCACTTTCCACACACACCCCCAAACTGTCAAGCAGTGCAAGTTGAGCTGACTAAAAGAAAAGTTTGTCCGCGAAGCACTTCAGTGTTAAAACATTCAGCAGTGTTTCACTTTTGCTGATCAAAAATAGTTGTGCATTTAACACTCATATGTAGCCTCGAGATGCTGTTATATTGTTTAAGTTTGTGTACATGTTTAGTGAGCAAAGGACTCTCCTGTTTCTTGAGCTCCTGACAAGAACACCAGTGTTGTAGCAAGATTTACTACCTACCAAAATCAAAGCTTAAGAAGGTAAAATAATAGGAAGTCCAAGAAAGAACACACATTATTTTAATCCAGTAATCAATACAATACTAGTCTATACATCTTATAGTGTCCAAACATTTACATCTGGAAAAATAAACATTACAAATACAATAAAAAAGGTAAACAACTACACAGGAAAAGCATACTGAAATTAAAGTATACCAAGATTAAACGAAGGCCACTCAGTGAAGGTTGGGGTCTCTACAGCAGCAACAAAGTTCAAATGAATAAAAGACCCCTTCCAAACACAGCTGTACAAATGATTCGCATTCAGAATCCAAAAAGCTTTTATTAACTAAAACAGGTAAGCGCTTTCACAGAAAGTATTCTGCTTCTTCTGGGGCTCTTTTATTCTTTTGAACTTTGATATTGAAATTAAAACAAGCTTGTTATAGTACTGTTTTCACAAGTGTTTTACCTGCTTAATACTATAGCACACAAATGCCTAGAGCTGCAGTCAGACTAAAAAAAGTGCATATAAAATAATATAGCAATAACCCATGCCTGGGTGTGGGTAATGCTGGATTTACCCATGGTTGGTGTGGTTTGGTCACGAGGGCAAAGCCCAAGTGGCCAAACAAAGCCAACCATGGGTAAATCCAGCATTACCCACACCCAGAAGTGGGTTATTGCTATTATACAATGACATTATTTAAGAAAAAAAATAATTACTTTTCTTAAATAATGGCATTGTATAATGCCTCCTTGCTGCCCTTCCGCAGCTGTCTGGTATTCTGCGGCAGTTCTGATGTACTGCACATGCGTATGCCTATCAGTACAGCAGAACTGTGGGCAAAAGCAACGGAGAAAGCAAGATCTCCGTTGCTTTTTACAAACTGTTTTCGCTATGTTAAATGGGTTTAACATAGCTAGATAGCTTTAAAAAAAAGCAACGGAGAATCTCCGTTGCTTTTTTTAAAGCTGTCTCGGTATGTTAAACCCATTTAACATAGCGAAACAGTTTTGAAAAAAGCAACGGAGAAAGCAAGATCTCCATTGCTTTTTACAAACTGTCTCGCTATGTTAAAGGAGTTTAACATAGCGAGACAGCTTTAAAAAAGCAAAGTAGAATCTCCGTTGCTTTTTTTAAAGCTGTCTCGCTATGTTAAAAACAGTGAGAAAAAAGTTATAGTAATGGAAAAAGTCCGGGCGACCGGACCTTTTTTCCATTACTATAACTCTGATTTACAACGTGCATGCTGACCAATCAGCGTGCACGTTTTTGAATATTAATGGTGGGGAGTTGTATAATTAGAAATAACTTAATTTTATCAAGATTAGCAAACAGCTTCTTAGCAACTGTTATGCAGTCATCTCGGCCAGGACTTGACCAAAACTCTCTTGCTTCCTGCAGTTTTCTAGACTCTAACACAATGGGTCTGTCTATCAAAGTCACCACATAGCTGGGTAAGTGATGACCTACTGAACTCCTTTGACTGGGCTGGAAGAAACCTTGTAGAAACAATGCAGTAAATGCTATGTACAATTAATTAACCTGATCCAAGAATATTACTCTATGGACTGGAAATGGTATGGCTCACATGCCATCTTCCTTCAGCTCATATGAAGGAAAGGACTGAGCATTGCTGCACAGTTAGGTTATACAGATAAAAATGTCAGGATGGGATATCTGTGCCACTTGTGGTGGGGGGTGATAGGGAAAGACAAATGTGAAACAACAGAAATGGAACATAGAATTTCTATTTTTTTAAATAGCAGTAGCCTCAAAAATAGAATAATAAAAAAAGAAACAAAATAATGTTATTTTCACAAAACTATTTGTCTCCCATGTATGGATTGGGGGAACAATCATGTATTCATGCAAGCCAACCAGATATGCAAGCAAGCTGATGGCAGCAGCAAACTCACATAATTTATGAGAATGAAGGGTACTAATGACTCAAGTTTCTTTTTTAATTTATTTACAGACACATAATCGTGGAACTAAGTGGTCATGATTGAACATTAGCAAAACTAATATTGCTGTGAATGATGGGGCTGACAGCATTACAGAACACCCCTTGCTAGTACAGGGCCTCTACTCGGTTGTCTATCAAGCCTTGTGACAGATCCATCTACAAAAGGAAGACTCATATTATTTTACTCTTTCCAATATCAAGCTTAAATACACCTAATTTGCTATTAACATACAGCTTTTTATTTTTCCCTCATTCATTCCTTCAGACTGACATTAACAGCTTTGAGACTTTCATTACAGGTTCCTTCAGACAAAATATTCACAGGTATGGAAAGGACACCTGTGATGGAGGAAGAGATTATGCAGCTGGTGTATCAGTAAATGAAAATTAAATTACTTCTGCCAGCCCATGTACTATTCAGACACCAGGTATTGTCTTCCAAACTCAAGTTCTGATACTGGGCCTCACCAATACATGCAAGAGATGCTTTGCTTACTCATGCCTTCATTCACAAGAGCAAAGATGCATCTTAGCACGATTCACATGAAACAGATGCACTGTTTTTTCATACCTCTCCTCAAACATGCTGAGACACCTTCTATCACATGACTCACGTACTTAACTTCATAAAGGTATACTAAAGGAGGGGATACAAAATGAAGTCAACAGAAAGTGAAAAAGTGTGGTGTGGAGTGTGGTTCTGAGAAGAAAAGAGAAGAGTTTCACGCAAGCAAGACATGAGAAAGAAAATATGACTGGATAGTTAAATTGTAAAATACTCAGTGTATGCAAATAGAAAACTGAAAAGGCAAATTAGAGATCTGGAACAAGCAGTTAACTCCTACTAGTGCAGTTAAAGTGTTAGAGGGCAAGCAATCAATGTGCTTTTTTTTAAACACCTTTATTGAATTATCACTTGTGACTCAGGCAAATTTACATTTATATAAAAGTAATCAAACTATATCAATAAGTTCACGTTTGCAAACATTATACTTCACATATATTGCTATATATCATATACTAAGCAACATGACATAAATTATTCAATTCCTACCCCCCTCCCTTTTTTTTTTTTTAACAAGAAACGTCATCATTATACCACCACTTATGACACAGGAGATCATACATTTATATAAATGAAAACAAACCACACCAACACAATCCTAGTTGTAAGCATTTTACGTCACAAACCATGTTGACACACTCCCAGTTGCAAACATACATCATTTATCTACCCAATCATTTCAAACATTACATAGCTCATTTAAGTCCTGCCCTCTTTTAAACATCATTCCTCCCCTGCATGTCTTGTTCCCACAATTCCATTTTTTTCCTATGTATTTTGCTCCTACCCTTTGCTAAAGATCTCAATTTCAGTTGTTTTACCTCTGTTACTATATTCATTCCTTCTAGTATAGTTAGTTTAGATCTTGATTTCCATTTTCTAGTAACTGCTTTTTTGGCAGCCAATATAATTAGACACAGCAAGGGCTTACCATGTCTAGGCATCAATGTGTTGACATGACATGGCACATATGTAGATTTTTGACTGCTCATCAGATTCCAGTACTTCAAAATGTTTCAGTTTTTAACCATGTCACACAACACCTCTGAACTTGATTTTTTTTTCATTAACAGGGTGTGCAGCCTCATTTGTCTAAGGAGTGGAGACTACCTCATTCTTAAGAAGAGTAAAGTTTTGTAATTAAGCAAATTTAAATGCAAACTACATGAAACCACTTGGTCTCTAAATTATCTCCCGGAATCCATTAAAGAACAAAGAAATACGGATTAAAAAAGCAGATTAAGACTGTGAAGAATGAGGGTGGACTTATAATATAACAGAGGGCCAGAGAACAAGAGGGCTAAGTTAAAGTAGAAATAAATGAAAAGGTAGTGTGGCAAGTAGGAAGAGTTTGGAGTAAGCATGTGGAAAAAAAGGTTATTTCTGAAATGGCAGAAGTCCAACACAAGAGTGGCGATGGTGAACAAACATTCCTTAGGAATAACTCAAAGGAAACTCAATGAAGACCAACTACTAGTGGATTTATATCCCACGAGATCAACTTCTGAAATGCCAAAGAGAATGAAGGGTAAGACGATGGTAGAATAAAGTCTGAACATTTAAAGTTCTGAGGGCAGAGGCAGAGTGTTTAGTTACAATGGTGCAGTAGATCAATTTATCTTTTGGAATGTTAACTTGATATAGAAGGTAACTATGTTTGTATGCTGGTATATAAGAAGAAAAGTCAAAAGTATAAGAATATAATACAATGGGCTTTAGTAAAAGGCGGATGATAGTTTGATTGCAGGTCTTGTTACATAAAACATGTTAAGTAAGAAGCAGTAACAGGGATTTACTTGGAGTGCTCTACACTCTTACCCAAAGTATAAGAATGAAGTTGCCATTAGCAACAAGCAAAAAAAAACATTATTAAGTAATTATAGCAAGGAAGAAATTAGAAGTTATGTCCTTACGTTCATCTCGCTTTGTTCTTACACATGGGGTTTTTGCATCGATCCTCGGCCGTGTCGGCCCGCTTTGCAAGCTCTGCATCGAGAGACTAATTCCCACAATCCCCTCTGCCTTTACCTCAGATCTAGTTTGCAAGCAAACCAGCAGTCAGAGAGAGAACACACTCATGCAGAACACTATCTATATATATATATATATATATACATATATATACAACAACTGCAAATCGAGAAGCAGAATAGCACAGACCAGGCACCAAACTTGTAAGAACAAAGATGAATGAAACACACCATGGATGGTTATACATGACAAGGACTTCTAAATGAGAATGTGAGATCTCGCCGATTGTTCCTTGTGCTAGTTCTGGGTAGCTCCCCCTGCTGTTCCTGAGGAACTAAACCCTGTCTACTTTGTAATGAGAGATGAATGTATGTGGTTTAGACCAAGTAGCAGCTGCACAAATAGTGTCTAATGGTAGGCGAGCTGCATGAGCCAGGGATGTAGACACTGATCTGGGTTTGACAGATAAAGTTTGATTTGAAGAATCATATATAATACAATCAGTTAGCCATTTGGAAAGAGTTCAAAGTTGATCAGATTTCCTGTGATCCTTTGTTCTATAAAATCTAAGTTGTCTATGGACATCCAACCAATTTACTGGAGTGATTTTTGAAAAAGGTAGGTAATTCAATGGATTGATTAATGTTATTAATAGAGCAAACTTTGGGGAGAAAGGATGGATTAGTAGAGATACTCTGTCAGAGTGAAAAATCAAATAAGGGTGTTTAATGGAAAGAGCCTGAAGCTCAGATACTTGTAATGGCTACCAAGAAGAGGGTCCAAATACTTCAATGGACAAGAGGAGGCTGGCTCAAATGGGGTAACATCAATTTAGATAATAAAAGGTTTAGATTGAGTTCTAACTGGTGGTCTAATATGGAAAGACCCTTTTAAAGGCCTTACAAAGTCTGTGAGCCATAATAGGAGCCCCACATTCTTCCACATGAAAGTTGGAAATGGCAGCCAATTGCACTCTTAAAGTGGCAGGAGGAACAATTCCAAGATCTTGTTTCTATGACAGGGTCCAAATGCTGTGCATTTACTAGTGTAGGTCTTTGTAGTGGAAGCTTTATGAGAAGCCACTAGTATATTCTGAACTGCAGGTGAAAGAAGATCAGACCTGGCTCAAGCTGCTAGATGGAGTGACCAGGGTGAGGAACCCCTGACGAGTGAGTCAGTAGATCTGGCTCTGGGTCCAGGATCCAAGGTGAACCAAATTTGGCCAGAATGGGGCAATGAGGATTATCGTGCAGGTTGTTGGCTTTCTGCAGAAACTTTGCAATCAGGGGGAAAGGAGGGGGACTTAAAATGTTATTCGCAACTGACTGTTTGAGGGACCACTGAGGCAGCAGTATTGCTCTGCTTAGCCTGTCGGCCTCTGCATAGCTGATAAGACCCTCAACTCTAGAACATTGAGTCAGAGGTAGCTGTTGAACCAGTCTTGCTGGGGATTTTCTGGATGACAGAAGAAGAGATATGTGGGAATAAGATATGCTGTGATGGCTGTAGTAAAGACCTGGCCTGTATCAGTTGACGCTGGGTGGTGGCAGAAAGGAGCCAGTCGTCCAGATAATGATCCCTGCCATTTTGATGTGGTAGTATCATCCAGTCGCCCTTCTGTAAGAATGGAAGGATCGGTATTGAGGTTGCTTAGGTCCAGAATCGGCCTCCAGTCCCCTGTCTTCTTTGGAACTAAAAGAACCTTGAGTAAGTTCTTGGTCTGCTGGGACTGGTTGGATGACTTTCTAGCAGCTTTGAAATTTCTATAGCTGCTGGGTCTGGGAGGATAGGAAGGGTATTCTGTAACCTCTGGTAACAACGCACCCAGTTGGCTGTAGTAAGATTTTGCCAGGCCTACTGCCTCCAGAGCAGGACAGTCGGGCCTCCTCTCAGGAGTGCTGGAAAGGTTTTCCAGGGGGTATCCCTGTCACCTTGGTTTCCTCCTCTGCCTCTAGAGGGCATCACCCTGTGTACCTCACATTTTTCCACTTAGTAAAGGAAGACTTATGAGATCAGCCTCATGGAAGAGTTTACAATGGATGTAAGGGTATTGAGTTGTGCTGTAACTTTCTCCGAGACAGCAGCATCTGTAGTACCCTGGAGGGTATCTCCCAACTCTTTGATTAGATGTGAAGTGGGTCAAATAGTTCAGTCCATAGTCCTAGAATCTCTGTTAGGGGATGGACAGATGAGGCCACTGGAACTCCTTTGTTAGATAAGCCTTGTCTTGGGGTGCAGTAATATACTTATTAGGCTTTCTAGGGACTGGCTGTCAGGTGTCTCCCAGCAATCAGCTCCATTAACTCATCACCAAATGCCTTCAGCAAGACTGACTCATCCTCAGAAGGGGAGGGATTGCCAATCATCTCTCTGCTTTAGGATCTCCAAGATGTCAGAAGAAGAGACATCCCCGGAGTGTGACTTTGGGGACCCTTCTGACTCATCCAAGTCAGTGTCGGATGTCAAAGATTCTTGTGGAGAATCTAAGTGTCTCCTCTTACACAATCTTTTCCTAGGGACTTCTTGGGTGGCTGAGACACAGGTGGTGCAGAGGAGGATGCTGTTTCTGCTGATGTGGTTGTCTGGGTAGCCAACACCTTCCTCATGAGGTCGTCCCTGAACCAAGGATGGATCTTACTGGACAGGTCTCGGAGGAGGAACAGATGGAGACAGTGATGAGTTTGGATAAGGCCGTATTCTCCATTAACTTCTGCACCGGGTCTGGAAGAAGATGGAGCCGACCTCAACAGTGTCACCAGTTCCAAGACTCGAGGCTCGGAAACTGACAACAGTTGAACACGTCTGTGGAACCGGTGATCTAACTTTAACTGAAGAGCTATTCCTTTGAGGATTTGGATGCCTGGTCTGAAGCATCCAGAGCCTCTTGAAAAGTAGGTTTTAACAAACCCCTATCCACTGAAAGAATGACAAATTGAGCAGTCTTCTTGCAGATGGAGAGGGCCAAGACAGTAGACGCAGGAACTATGATTGTCAGTAACTGACATCTTTTGCCCACATTGGCAACGCTTAAACCCAGACTTAGCCTTCTCAGACATCTTAAGCTAATATGGGTAGAAAGTGAAAAGTCAAGTCCAGTAGAAAAGTCCAATCCGGTAATTTTGTCAAATCCAGTAAAAAGAAAAATGTCTATCCGGTAGTCACTCCAGTAAGGGGTGGTAGGCCCTGAGGGAAACTCTAATAAGTTTAAACTAACGTTAAACGGAACCGAGAATTCCTCAAACCCGTATCACACACACACACTGTCACTAAACAAACTTTTTAGAATAAAATTATTCTGAAATAAACAAGAAAAAATATTTAAATCTTAGCTTAGGTGCCAGTGATGCGACGCTGCAGCGGCAAACTAGATCTGAGGTAAAGGCAGAGGGGATTGTGGGAATTAGGTTGTCTTGCAGAGCTTGCGGATCAGCAACCCCAGGTGTAAGAACAAACGGCGAGATCGAACACTCTCACATCTACAGTTGTGTAATTGCACTTACCAATAACAGTAAATGGCTCTATGGTTTGTTACCTCCTTAGGAACAACTGGACAGCTTCAAAAAGCTCTACCCCCACCTCCCCACACACATATATACACACCTTCACTCTTACTGTTGACTGGCTAATCCCAAGGAGGGAAATCAGCAGACATAGTGAAGCTTTCTTCAGGACTTTCTTGTCCACACAATAAAAGAAGAGCCTAACAATCCTGAAACAACCAACCAATAACAATAAAACATACAAAATAAAACACAAACACAACTGTGAAGGCTGCCAGCCTAGCTTGATAGAATTTTGTAATTAATTCTATGTTCTTGTAAATATTAATATGATCCACAGGCTTGTTTGACAAATGTAAGAAAACTGTGTTATGTTCTGAGCTTCAAAAACGTAACCACAGTGGACCCTGCTGGAAAAAAAGCTGATAAGTAAAGGAGTTTACGACTGTGTGTGATCTCAAGCTAGGAGATGGGATGTCTGCAGTTAGAAATTCTTTCTATTGTCCTAAGACTGATATAATTGCTAGGTTTCACATGTAAATTGTCTTTTATTCCTGTGGCTTCCTGGTAGGTGCAGATTACAAAGAAATGTTAAATTTTAAATTTTGTGAGCCTGGCAAACTTAAGCAGACGTGTCAAGAATGATGTAATCTGAAATGACTCAGCAGTAATGTGTATTATCAATTTACGGGCTATCTCAGAAAGTAAGAATAGCATTTTGTATTTGTCTTCAGATCTGACAATTCGCCAGCACTTTGCCTTGTAAGTAGGATTTAGAACATAGTTTCTCTTAGAGACAGATAAGAATACAGCCAGATTAGAGTAGATGTTTTCTATATTTATGTGAGACTATCCTACAATATTGTTTTAAAGTATTTCATGTGATTTCTGAACTATTATTACTGTGTTAAACTGATGAGTATTGCCTTGTGTTTTTATTATTTATTAAATATTTTAAACCTTTTAACTGTGGCTGTTTTGTGTAGAGATACTTTAAGCTCTTAGAGTACTTGCATGTATTTGGTGGCACTGTATAAGCCACTCTAGAATAGCCTTAAAAGTTTGGTTACACTATTTGGATAACAGTAATATTACACAGTAGAATTGGACACCCTTTGGTAAGGGCCTTTATAGAAGCTGATAAGAGTAGTTGGTAGCAGTGGATTACTACCTTATAGCCTGGCAGAAGGGGGCATAGCTAGTCAACCTGTGCCAGTCTTCCCCAGCAGTGTTTGTGTGCTTGCATATAAATCAAATCTCAATGTGTGTGTGTGCGTGTCAGCTACTTAGGCAGGGACACAAAGCACTGGCTGGACAGAGAGGGTACTGGAAGTTTTGGCTTCTCTACTCAGCTGATACCTGACCCCTATAGCTGTGTCATTGGGGAGTCTTATTGGGGATCTGGATAGAAAGGGAGAAAACAGCCCCAGCCTGGCTGTGATCTCTGTGTGCTCTTAAGGGAAATTGTACTTTACTGTGTGTGTACTTGTTATCTTTCCAATGTGGATGCCCCTCAATGGTGCTAGTGGTGAGGATTGAGGCTCCTTGATTACTGGGCAAGGGCACGGGCATCACAACAACCATACTTTATACCCATATGACACCAATATACAAAAGTTCAGTGGAACTGAGGGTGGGTGTGACTACTGCAGCAGCAGTGAGGAATGCGAACATCCACAGCTCTCAATCTTCCACCTCCAGAATGTGGAACACTCGCCCACTTAGAACAAACAAGCAAAATGCGGAACACTTGCTAACAGCATACTACAATCTTTAATTAGAAAGTTCACAGAATGGTTAAAATATGTTACTTTATTCATACAAAATGTTTTCTGATGAACTAGTATGATTAAGTATTATCTACCACTGATATCAGTTAAAAGAATTCTTAACACTGAATTTGTAGCAGACCCTTTTAATGTGGAACACTAAGGAACACGGACTTTTTAAAATTCGAAATGATGAATGCTCCTTGTAATGAGGTGCACTTGAGAAATATGTGAACATCTAGTGCTGCAACTTACACAACTGTACTATGGCTATCTTTACCACTGCTGCAGTAGCCCTTAGGTTATATGTGTTGATTACAAAAGCCTGTTCAACCTGGGAGGAAGAACGATATGAACCCAGGAGCCCATGGAGAAATGCCATAACAAAGTTCAACACAGAGCTACAAAAGGAATCCAGCCTGTAATGCTTTGCAAAAGTACATATAGATGATCACATAGCTGCATCTAAAAATTGCTTCGACATGCCAAGATAGAATTTTCAAGTAGCAGGCTTTCTTGCTTCTTTCAGTAACTGCTGCATGTCTTCGTGAAATAAGTCCCTAAAAGGTATTAAAACTGAATCCTCCAGGCAGTCAGTTGAAGCTGACTAATATTCAGATGTACCAAACTTGCTTTGTGTGAGTAGATCTAGTCCGTGAGGAAGCTTGTGGTAAATGCCCTTGGCCAGTTCCATAAGAAAGGCGAACCGATGTTGCCTGGGCCAAAAGGGGGTTATAACAGGATGATTTTTGGGGTATCTTTCTAAATCATCAGAATACCCTGGATATCAATGGAAAGGGTAAAATGTTTAAAGGAACATTACCTTCCAAGGGAATGAAAGTGTATCTATTTTCCATACTTGCTTGCAAGAAGCATGGGAAAGCAAAAGTCTTTAGCTCCATGTTTTAAAAGCAGGCAAACAGCTCTACATGAGGTGCTCCCCACAACTGGATCAGTTCTTAGAAGTCTCCCTCAGATTGTCCATATGACAAAGTACATATTTCAACATATAAGCCTGGTAATTCAGAATTCAGAAGGCTAAAGTGGAAGGAGAAAAAATGTTCTTACCTATACAGTCCAACATTTTTATTATTTATTATTATTTAACATTTGTTTACCGGGAAAGTCCGACTGGAACACAGGCCATTTTCAGTGGAGGCCTGGGGAGAAATGCTCCTGATGCAGGTCTTTGGAATGTGAGAGGAAACCCATTTGTACGCATTAAGGACATACAGACTCTACACAGAAGGCACCTCAGCCGAGAATCAAACTGGAGAACCTCTTGCTGTGCAGCGACAATGCTAACTGCTGCACCACTATGCTGCCTTCTTTACCTCCAGATGAAGGGCTGGTATTAAGAAACAACTTGTTGCCAGCATGGGATGCATTTAAAATGGCAGCTGAATTCAGACTTAGGGTGAGAAAAATAGGCATTTATTAGCCTGAGGTATCTTATCCAACTTCTCTGCTTTTTTAGGGATATGAGGACAAGAACTGGCAGTATTCAACACATCCTCCAGGGCTGGCAGTACAGGATGGATGACAGAAGAATGTGGCATATTCAGTTCTAAGAGATCACAGGGTCTCCTCAGTTCAAGTGGAACATCAGTTTGTTCCCATAAAAATGCTTACTCATCTTGACAGTTGTTGTGTCTTTTGGCTTTTCCTGGTTAGGGGTTGCCACAGCGGAACTCCGGTCCGCTAATGATTGGCAGTAGATTTTTACATGCCAAGTCGCCAGCCCTGACACACAACCTTCAATGAAGGTAGACCCATTCACGCATGTCTCCACACAGAAGACGCTCTAGCTGAGAATCGAACAGGACAACGTCTTACTTTGAGGCGACAATGCTACCGCAGCACCACCAGTGATTTGATTAAAAGAAAATTCCTATACAGGTGGATATGCTGGACTTGAAAATCTGCAGAAGAAGCCTTCTCTCTGTCAAAATCAGAATCATTAGATCCTGTTTCCTCAAGAATAACCTGATAAGGAAAGCCCACATGTAAAGGCTTCTGTGGACTGGGATTTATTGCCTATAATGCCTGTCTAGATAAGGTAAAAAACTCATCTTTAACACTAATAATTTCAACAGAAGAACAATATTTATTTATTTTTCCTTAATAGGAGTTAGGGCAGAAGACCACCAACTCGAAGGAGAGATGCAAGCTTGGTTTTAATGGTTTCTTGCCCATGTTATCCCAAGAAAAATCTCTCAGTGGGTCTCCAAGACCCATGGATGATGGTTTTCACATGCTTGTACTGGACACGAACAGCCAAAGAGGGTATGACTGATCCCCAGTTCCTGGTGGCTGAAAGGACTACAACAGAGGAAGCTGAAGAGTGGAGTGGTGTGAGGAACAACAAATAGCAATAGCAGGCTCGTCCACTACTGGCTAAGCTGTAAATAGAGTCTGCAACAATGACAAGGGCTCCTTGGTAAGTGATTTTTCCTTCTAAGTATTGCAGAAGTGCCAGTTGGACCGGAGTAAGTGACTATGCTGTAACTGGGAAAGAAGTACTAGAAGATGTAAGAGTACCTGGAGCGACTGTCTCAATAATGTGTCACAGAGTGTTCACATGCAGCACACTTACACTCGCAATGCTTCCCCCAAGTCCCTTAATTTATAAAATGAAAAAGAACAGAATTCCTCTGTCAGTACTGTTCAAACACTTGCACACACACTGACAGAATCAAAATGGCAGACGGTTGCTATAAAGTGAGCATAAAAGATTACACTGACACACAAATTCCTGACCAATGCTCTGTAAACTTTTCTGTCCCACAAAATTCAAGGTTTACACAAACAGAACATCATTTTTTCACAAAACTCGCCCCAAGTATCAGCACTCTGAGCTAGAAATATCAATCCCTGACAGGAAATGTCAGATATTGTGAAAAAATGCTGGGTTTCTTAAAACGGAAATACCACTTTTAATTATAAAATAGATTAAATGGAATTTTTCTTAAAAGGGCAATAGTTTCTAGGTGGTGTGGTAACTTAATGGAGACTAAACTGGCAGAAACTAAGCTCTTTGACGACTGTTGATCATGTGAAGCTACAAATGCTTTTTTCTTCAGATGGCAAAAAGTACTAAAAGCTTCACTCTTACTGCTGATTACCCTCTTTGGGATCTGCCAATTAGCAGACGCAGTGAAGAAGTTTGGGGGAGCAGGAAATAACCTATACAGTCTGAAGGTTACTGCAGCAGTCGGAATGATGAAGATTGGCTGTTGGCTGCAGCATGATGAAAGGAATACTGGCGTAGTATCAATAGGAAAGAGGCATGATTGATTTACAATAAGAATGGAGCAAAGGAATAAGGTGTGTCATTTTAGGTGTATATTAGGCATTAGGAAAAGTTAAGCCCTGGAAGGAGAGATGAAAGAGTGCAATCCGGCTGACTTGATGACATAAATAGAAAGAGGATGTAAAGAAGAAAAGAAGGAAATATCAAAATATCTGCTTTCTGCCATTCCATTTAACATTGCTCTTTCTGAATTTTAACAACATTAACAAAGGTGAGAAAAAAGCATTGCTAGAGAGAGGCAGAAATAAGTCTTGATGGGTTATGAAGGCTGACAAAGGAAGGGGTATTGCTGTTACTGATACCAGCAACTATAACCAGAGGATAGAAGAAATGCTGAGTTACACACACAATTACGACCTTTAACTTTAGAAGAGATTAAGGCATTGTACAACAACTGGTACACAACCTTGATTGCTCTTTATGATGATGGCTTGTTAACAAATAAACTTATTTGACTATCTACAGATACCTTTCCCCTGCTTGCCTAAATTCTTTTGAATCTCTAACCCACATAAAAATAGAGAAACCACTTATTACAGGCCAGTGGTTGCAAGCGGGGATGGCCTTGATTAAAGCTACTGCCATCTACCTAGATTTTTTTATTACAAACTCTGGCTGAGAAAAAGAAGTTATGGACCTACCATAATGTTCCATGTTAGTTGTCTTAATCTCGCTTTCTTTCTTGCTGGTTGGGATCGGAGCCGATCCTCGGCTCCGACTCGGCCATCTTCTATAGCTCGAGAGCTGTTTACTGGCTTGAGGCTACCCCTTATCCCATGATGCCTAGCGATAGCTACCCAGATCTCATTTGAAATAGCTAACCCCAGACATAGCCAGAGAATAAACCTGTCCAAACAAATAGGTTGAGTATACCTGTCATACTCTCTAAGTCAGTAGAGGAAACAAACCAGAGAACACTCAGCCAGTGAAACCAGAACTCCTCTCGGTCCAATAGGACAGGGGGATGGAGGGTGGGAGGCAAGAAAGAAGGCAAGATGAAGACAACTAACATGGAACGTTATGGTAGGTACATAACTTCTTTATGTTAAGTTGTCTATTTCGCCTTCGTTCTTGCTGGTTGGGACAGCATCCCTAGTACCTACAATCCTGGGCGGCTCATTGGAACAGACTCTTCAGAACAGTGGAACCAAAGTCAGCTCTGCTCCTGGAGACCATATCTAGTTTGTAATGAGAAATAAAGGTATGAGGATTTGCCCATGTAGCAGCTGCACAGATAGAATCCATGGGCAACCTAGATTGGAAGGCTATAGAGGTGGCCAAGGCCCTAGTAGAATGATCTTTTGGTTTGATAAGCAACTCTTTGTTTCTTAATTGATAAATGAAAGTAATAATGTGAGACAACCACCTAGATAAGGTCACCTTGGAAAATGGGAGACCTTGTTTTCCTAGAGCATAGGAAAGGAATAGCTTCCTTAGTCCTGTGCAAGTAAAAACGCAATTGTCTATGAACGTCCAATTGGTGTAATTTGCACTCTGCCTTGTTGGTGTGGTTAGGGAAGCACAGGAAGGTCTATAGATTGGTTTAAATTATTTTCTGAGTAGACTTTCGGAAGAAACAAAGGATTAGTCCTCAGAGCAACCCTGTCCTTATGAAAAACCAAGTATGGACGATGAACACATAGTGCCTGAAGTTCAGAGACGCATCTGGCTGAAGTAATAGCTACCAGAAAGAGTGTTTTCCAAGACAGAAACTTAATGGAGCAGGACACTGCTGGTTCAAAGGGGGGCAGAATTAAGGAGGTTAGTACCAAATTAAGGTCCCATGGAGGAGGGGGATCTCTCACTGGAGGTCTAAGGAGAGTAGTCCCTCTTAAAAAAGCTTTACAGTGCTTATGAGACATAATGTTTGAATTTGACAACCCAACATGAAAGTTAGAAATGGCCGCCAATTGAACCCTGATTTTAGCAGAAGCGGACCCAGAATGAAAAAGTTGTGCTAGGAATTCCAAAATTTTGTGGACTGGGGCTGAGAAGGGATCTACGTTCCTAGCCTCTGCCCAACAAGAAAAACGTTTCCATTTGCTAGCATAAGTTTTTCTAGTTGTGGACTTGTGAAAGGAGACAATAATCTCATGTACGGCCGGGGAAATGCTGGGAAGCCTGGCTAAGGTTGGAAGTGGAGCAACCAAGCTGTGAGCTGGAGTGTTTGGAGGGATTGATGCAGCCCACCAGATTGATGAATCAGTAGGTCTGGAATCGGATCCAGAGTCCAGGGCTGATTGAGAAGGTAATGGTGCAGGAACGGAAACTATATCTGTTGAGGCCAGTAGGGGGCAATGAAGATCATTTTGCAGCCCAACGATATTGCTTTCTGTATGAGTTTTGGAATCAGGGGAAACGGGGGAAAGGCATAAAGAAGTCCCTGAGGCCAATCGTGGACTAGAGCGTCTCTGGGTGAGTGACCTGGAAGCGGACGAAGGGAGAAGTAGCTGCTGCATTTGCTGTTGAAGGGGGTGGCAAAAAGATCGCAGCAAGGCTGTCCCCATTTGCGGAAGATGAGATCCACAACTACCTGATTCAGAGACCACTCGTGAGGCTTGAGAATAGCTCTGCTGAACCTGTCCGCTATGTCGTTGGGCCTCCCAGGGATGTGCGTTGCAATCACAAATCGTTGGGAGGAAATCGCCCACTGCCAGAGTCTGAGTGCTTCTCAACATAGTGGGTAGGACCTGGTGTTGCCCTGCTTGTTGATGTACCACACCACTGACATGTTGTCCGTTTGGATTGCAATGGTCCCAGAAGGGAGAGAGTCCTGAAGAGCTTGCAACACTAGGAGCACATCTCTAATTTCTAGGACGTTTATATGCAGATGGTACTTGTGAGGCTGCCAAGTGCCTTGGACTGTCCTACCCTGATAATGCCCCCCCACCCTATCAGGGAGGTGTCTGTGGTCACTGTGGCAACGGGAGGGGGCTGAATGAAGGGTCTGCCCTGAGTGACTAGTGGGAAGACCATCCACGAGGAAAGGTGCCTTTTGCATGCTTCTGTAATCATCATAATGTGAGACATGGGCAGCTGTTGGAAAGACCACTGTGTGAACAGAAGCCACTGAAGGATCCTCATGTGAAATTGGGCCAGTGGGATTAGAAGAATTGCCACTGCCATGGGACCCAGAGTTTGAAGGACGAACCTGACTTGGATTCTTGTGCTCTGCATTAGAATTTGTACTTGCTGGTGAATTGTAGACACCCTTTCTGGCGGTAGCCTTGCGGACATGTTTCTTGTGTCTAAGTCTGCTCCTATATAGATGATAGATTGACAGGGCAACAAGGCAGATTTTTCGAAGTTTATTGTAATTCCTAGCTGAGAGCAGATTGTGATTGTGTAGTCCCCTGGCTTGTATAAGTTGATGCCTGGTAGTAGCAGTGAGGAGCCAGTTGTCTAGATATGGAAACACCTGGAATCCTAGACATCTCAGGTGAGCCGTGACCACTGCCATACATTCGGTGAACACCCTGGGGGCTGTGGCGAGACCAACGGGCAGAGCTTTGAACTGGTAATGAATGGCTCCCAGCCGGAAGCGAAGAAATCTCCTGGAGCACCTGTCCATTTTGATATGGTACTACACATCCTGAAGATCTATGAAGCACATCCAATTGTCCTGACCCAGAAAGGGTAGAATGGACTGTAGTGTAACCATCCGAAACTTTGTTCTTTGAACAGACCTGTTTAGTCTGCTGAGATCCAGAATCGGTCTCCAGTCCCCTGTCTTTTTTGGTACCAAAAAGAACCTTGAGTAAGTTCCGGATCCATGTTGGTCTGCTGGGGCTTCCTGGATGACTCTTTTTTCTAGCAGTCTTGAAACTTCTATGACTGCTTGGTCCCGCAGATTGGGTGGAACATCTGGAAGGGATTTCCTTGACAGTAAGGGGGGTTGAGAGAAAGGAATTTTGTAACCACCGGATTTAATGGACTGTACCCATTTATCTTGCATTAAACTCTGCCAGGCTTTTGGGTACAGTGAAAGTCTTCCCCCAACTGCCTCCAGAGGCAGGCAGTCAGGCAACCCTTCAGGGATGCTGAAAGGGCTTATCAGAGAAAGATTCTCTGTTGCCCTGGTTCTCCGGACACCCTCTGCCATGAGGGCAGCGTCTGTTGTTGTTTCCCCCTCTGCCCCTGGAGGAAAAATCGCTACATGTATCAGGCGAGGCTCCCTGGGATTTTCGGAACCACATTTTACCACTCTTCTGACCCTTGGGATATGGCCTGGAAGGAATGGAAAAATGGACCCCCACGGCAGAGAGAGTCTTGCCTTCTTGCTCACACCTAGTCAAAGTGTCTTTCACCTGTGATCCAAACAGAAAGGAACCATCAAAGGGGGTGTTGGTGAATGACACTCTAAAGGGTTCCACAAAATTACACAGCCGCATCCATGCATGCCTCCTAAGGGCCACACCCGTACCTGCGGTTCTAATCGCACCATCGGATGCATAGGAAATGAGCCTCATGGAGGAGTTGACTACAGAATTAAGCGTTGCCAGCTGGGAAGCCACTTTAGCTTGAGCCCCCTCAGCTGATGGATCTTGAAGGGTATCTCCGAGCTCTTTAAGGAGATCTCTCTGAAGCCGGGTAAAATGGCATAAGTAGTCCAGTGACCTCATAAAAAAGGTCACTGAAGCAAATATTCGCTTCCCATATCTGTCCATGGTCCTAGACCCCTTGTTAGGAGGATGGACGGATGAAGAGGTCTCCGCTAACTCTTTTTTGGTGGCTGCTGCTACCACCATGGCATCAACAGGAATACCTTTGGTAAGGAACTGCTTATCATGGGGTGCTGTGATGAACTTGCCAGGACTCCTCAGAGTTGGTTCCACTGTATCTGGAGCTGACCAAGCCTTTTGAGCCACCACTAACATAAGTGGATTGAATGGTGGAGAAACCCAGGAGGTGGAAGGTCGAGAACCGAACGCATCCAGGAATACAGACTCATCCTCGGTAGGGGCTAGGGGATTCCAGTTCCCCCTCTGCTTAAGCATTTCTAGGATGTCCGAAAAGGAAACATCTTCAGAGGGGGATCTTGGGGACCCTTCCGAATCATCTAAGTCTGTACCAGAAGTGACAGACTCAGGGGAGTCAATGTGCTTCCTATTGCACTTCTTCTTATGAGGGGGCTCATCTGAATAATCAGGGAAGGCCTCGAAAGAAGAGGAAACACCCAATGGGGTGCCTTGGAGCGCAGGCTCCCTACACTTGGGGTCTGGAGGAGGAGCAGAGGTTGGCACAGGCACTACAGGGGACGGAGCCAGTGGAGCCAATAGTGGAGCTGACTCAGTGGCCAGCACACTCCTCATGACATCGAAGGCATCCCTGCCACAATGCAGAGAATGCTCCGGTTCTGAGGAAATCGGAATCCTTCTCGGCACCGAGGGAGACAGCTCCGAGGCCGATGTAGGAGCCGAGCTCACCTGCACCGAAGCTCCGAGAGGGAGAATGGGGCTGGACAATGGTCCAATGCTAATCACCCCCTCGGAGCCGACGAGGGAGCCCCGGCGCCCAGATGCCTCGACGGACGGCACCATCGAGGGAATCGGAACCGAAGGTGATAGAGTTATCAGAGCTGATGGTTCCACTACTCGAACCCCAACAAACTCCAGCTCTGAGCTCAATGGAGTCGGAGGAGGAACATTGATAGAAGTGGATGGAGCCGACAACTGTTGAGGAGGGCTGGACAACATTTTGGCAAGTGCCTGCGACTTTAGCAACCTACTGACCACTCTCTCCACATCGTGATCCATCAGCCTAGGGGATCAAGAGGAGTGAGAAGATCTGTGACTGCGCTCACTCAGAAGCAGGGGAGACCGAGGAGCCGAATGTATCGATTCCAAAGAAGGGGACCTCAGCCTCTTGTGGTTCCGCGAAGGCTCCGAAGTTTCTGATGGAGCCGACGGGGAGATAGTCTTATCTGTTCCAGTTGGAACCGAAGTAGCAGGTAGAGTCTGAACCAAAGACGGCTCCGAACTTGGAGCCGATGGCTTGGTAGATTTAGGGGATTTCACAGGCTGAGTCTTGCCAGGTGAATCCTGGGTCTTTAAAAGACCCCTAAGAATAAGCTTATTCTTATGCTCCTGCAGAACTCTTGGACTAAATGCATGGCAGATAGAACAAGAGTCCTGCAGGTGCACAGCGCCTAAACAATAGACGCAAGAAGTGTGCCCATCTGTCAGAGACATTTTCTGACAGCATGAGTCACACTTCTTGAACCCAGACACTTTGGATTCTTTTGACATAATGTAACAAGAAATACAACAATAGCTAACAAATCAAAATACAGTCTACAGAAAAACACAGTATACTACAGACTAAAGCTAAAGTTTTTTTTTTTTTTTGATAGGAAAGCCTCTAACTTAAACGGCTAGCCTATAAAGAAGGTAGAAGGAAAGCCTCTAACCTAAACGGCTAACCTGACAAGAAAAGGATATGGGGGAGAACTCTCTAAATTAAACGAGTTCTACAAGGAAGGGAAGGAAGCTACAAATACACACTTAGCTAACCCAACAAAAATAAGACTAAAAGTTAACAATAACCCCTAGGGAAAAGACTATTTCTAGTAAAAAAGTTTTATAAGAAACTTTATATGAGCCTGAGCCAGAAAAACGACACCTCACAGCTGAAGTGGCAAATGAGATCTGGGTAGCTATCGCTAGGCATCATGGGATACGGGGTAACCTCGAGCCAGTAAACAGCTCTCAAGCTATAGGAGATGGCTGAGTCGGAGCCGAGGATCGGCTCTGATCCCAACCAGCAAGAATGAAGGTGAGATAGACAATTTAACATGAACATTTCACACATAAAAAAACTCTAATGATTTTTTAAGGAAATTAAAAAGTGTTGCAGTTGGTGCTGGCAGTATTTTACTAATAACAGATGTTGAATCACTATATACTGTACTTCCACATAATTATTGTATTGAAACAGTGATTGATTCTTTCAGGAAAAACAACAATGGCACACCAGCAAAACTTGAACAAACAGGTGTACTTTTAGATATAACGCTTAGCTACAATTTCTTGACATTAAATGGAAATTACTATAAACAAAAGACTGGTATAGCCATGGGGGCAACTATGGCTCCTAGCCTATCCAACATAGCCCTAGGCAAGTGGGAGGAGGATTATGTTTATAACAAAAGAGAATACATGCTACATATCACAGTGTATCTGTGCTTTGACATTTTTATTGTGTGGAAAGGAGACCGTGCTAAATTAGAAGAGTTTTATCAGCTATCTGAATCAAACCACCAGCTTCCTGCATTTCACCTCTTCCCACAGTCTCGCCTTGGCAGTCTTCTTAGATATGCAGATTACTAAAGACTTGGGCCAAGGTAAACCTGACACAGATCTTTACAGAAAACCTACCCAAGTAAATTTCCTGCAACATAATAAGAGTCTCCTTCCCACCAGGATGAAATATAACACTGTTAAATCCCAGGGCTACAGGTTTGCTAGGACCACCACAAAAACTGAACCCTTCCTTAAGAACCTAACTGATCTTAAAAATTATTTTTTGGTGAGGGGATACAAAAGCAATATGTTAAGAAGTATTTTGGAACCTATAATTGAACTAAAAAGTACAAATGCACCAATACCTAACAGGCCTTATAGGAGGGTGTTAAAGAAATCTATGGACAACAAATCTAAAGACAGTTATATCTTGACTTTTACTGTTGACTATTACAGCATTATTAATGTTATTAGAGAGAACTGGGCAATAATTAATGGACATCCTTAGAAAAGATCCTTCCTTTGTGTATAGGAAAGACAGAAACATCAGGAGTTGGGCTGAAGGCCCAGATCATAGGATAAATGCACCAATAAGTGAGGAGCCAACTGTGTCTTTTGTCAGCACAAACAGGAGAGAAACATGTTTTTCTGTCTTTATTTAAAGAAAATTATTAAAACCAACACAGGAGGTGACTAACTCAATATAGCTGGTTTACAGGGTGAGCTGCAATGACTGTGAAGAATTTCATGTGGGGAAAATGCTCAATAGACTTATTTATTTATTACATTTGTTTACCGGGATAAGTCCACTGGGCCTAAAAGAGCCCATTTTCAGTGAAGGCCCGAGGAGAAAAGCTCCAACAAGATACAGAAAAAATATAAACATTAATTAGTACAGAAGCAGAAACAGTGTTACAGATAGTAAATATAGTAACATATACAGAATATATACATAAAAGCAGGAACCTAGTTTGTTTGATTACAGCAATATATACAGAAAATATACATTAAAGCAGAATTCAATTAATTCAGTCAGATTGGTATAAACAGAGATCAGTATTATTGCACCAGAATCAACAAGTGAAGATAAAAATATATATGGAGAAAATATCATCAGTCACTAGTAGCAAAAGACATAGGAGTTTAGTAATCATATAAGGAGAGTGAAGAGGTTAGGTTATAGAGCAGGAACATAGCCGGGAAGAGTTGAAATGATTTTTCAGCATTTGTTTGAAGGTGGTGGTGCTGCCTGTGCTTCTTATACATGGCGGAAGTGAGTTCCATAGTTTGGCGACAGTGAAGGAACAGAGGAATTGACCATCAGATAAGGTGGGCTTATCTACTTTTAGAAGTAGATGATTTTCAGATCTTAGATGCCTGCTGGAATGGTATTTGGCAAGTAGAGTTGAGAGAGCAGGACAGTCTGTGGGTCTGTAGATTATTTTGTGCACAGTAGTTAGTTGGGTAAATGAGAGATGGTGGGGGAGTTCCAGCCACCCTAATTGTTTCAGTGACTTACGGTTGTGGGATGAGAATGTGGCCTTGGTGGCAAATTTTGCTATTCTGTTGTAATACATAGCAAGTTTGGATTTTGTAGAATTTCGGATATTAGTGAGGAGAGGGGCACCATAAAGGAGAGAGGGTAATAAAAAGGTAGTTGCAAGGATTTGTCTAGCAGAGAGGCTAAGAAAGTGTTGGTGCCTGTAGATCATACCAAGCTTTTGGTGTGTTTTTTTTTATGTTATTGTTTATGTGTAGGTCAAAGTTAAGGTTTTCATCTATAATAATGTCTAGTAATTTAGTGTGTGGGACAACTTCTACAGTGGTATTGTCTTGGACTTGTATAGTGAAGAGTTTTTTTTATCAAACTGAGTGGTTTTCCTAGGAGTAAAAATTACTAGTTTAGTTGTTTTTTGGACTTAGGGCAAGATGATTGTTAAGCATCCAAGATTCAGTAGATTTGAGGGCATTCTGGGTAATTTGCTGGAGTTCAGAGCTGGAATTTGCAGTGCATATTATTGTAGAGTCATCAGCATACTGCATTACTGTGCATTGTGGGAGAGTGGTGTGAAAATTGTTAATAAAGATGCTAAATAAGAGAGGACCAAGTATGGAGCCTTGGGTGTGGAAGTACTGAGGAAGTAAGTTGCCATTTGGTGGATTGCTGCCTATTGGAGAGATAGCTGTTGTACCACTGTAGGGTAGGGGGAGAAATGTGGAGAGAGGGTGGATAGTTTAGAGAGTAGGCTAGTGTGGGAAATGGTATCAAAAGCTTTGGAGAGGTCAAGGAAAAGTGAAGCAATTATTTTACCAGAATCCCGTGCCCGGTTAACTGCATCAAGGAAGGACAGGAGGGCGGTAGTGGTGCTGTGTCCTTGTCTGAAACCATGCTGAGTGGGTGATAACATTTGATTTTCATGCAGGTGGTTGAGGAGTTGGGCATGGATGCATTTTTCCAGTATTTTAGAGAGGGGTGAGAGAATTGCTATGGGTCGAAAGTTTGTGGTGTCCGTGTTGGTGCCACCTTTGTGTAAGGGAAGAATGAATGCTTTTTTCCAGATGTCTGGGACAAGGGATTCTTTAATTGATCTGTTAATGAGTATGCTGATGGGATAAGCTATAGAGTTTGCTGCTAGCTGCAGGAAGTGTGAGGGTAGATTGTCAGGAGCCAGAGTACAGGGTTTTAGCTTAAGTAAAAGTTTTTTTATTGTGCTGGTGGGTATGGGGGAGAATTTTAGGTTAGGGTTAAGGGTACACTTGTTTTCTGGGATGATTTGGTCATCAGCTGTCTTGGTGGTGGTGCTGTTAACTGTAGGAAAGATGGTGGTTAGGTTAGCTATGGTGTCAATGAAGTAGGAATTGAAGAGGGTAGCAAGTTCAGTGTGAGTTTTTTGTAGGTCAGGGGATGGATTGCTTTGAGAGCCTGGGTGTAATAGTTGGCTGATGGAAGACTAGAATTTTTGGGGATTATTTTTATGTTGGCTTTGTAGGTGGAAGTAGTGGTCTTTTTTATCAGTGGTTATTAGACGTTTTGCCTGGTTACGGAGTTGCTTGGAATGTAGTTGAGGGGTCTTTGTTTTTCTGCCATGATTTCTAGATTTTATCCCTTGCGGACATTACTTCTTTGATGGATTTTGAGAGCCAGCATGCATGGTTATGTTTTATTTGTTTTTGGCGGGTGGGTGCTTGCCTATTTAGGATGTCTAGAAATGTTGAGTTAAAGAATTCAACAGCCTCATTAAGTGGTAGGGATATGAGGGGTTTCCAGTCTACTTTAGCTAAGGTTTCATTAAATATGGATGATTGGAGCTTAGTAAAATTTCTGGTAGATTTGTATTGGTGTTGGCCTGTGGATGGAGTAGTTTTGCGTATGATATATGCTATGTGGTGGTCACTAATGGTATTAGGTAGTATGCCTGCATTGATGACATTGAAAGGGTGGGACACTAATATCCAGTCTATTGTGGAGCCCCAGTTGTAATTTTTGTGAGGTCTAGTGATGTCTTCAATTAGTTGGGAGAAGTTGTAAAGATTTATGTTTTTTGAGGAGTTGTTGTGGCCTATAGCTAGCCAGTTGATATTTACATCACCTAGAATGATGGTTTCATTATCTATATTTTGGGAAGTCCAGGCAAGTATGTTTTCTAATATTGGTGTGTTGTTTCCTGGGGGAATATAAAGAGCAATTATGCAAATGTTTTAGGGTTAAGTTTTAATATAGAGATTAGTATTTCGGCTGGGGAGAAGTTGGGTGTTGGTTTTGAGTAGGGGATTAATCTGTAATTGCTAGGGAAAAGTATTGCTAGGGAAAAGTATTGCTACTCCTCCTCCTCTCTTGTTGGGTCGATCGACTCTCAGGCATGAGTAGCTTGAGGGGAGAAATTCAGTGTCTTTTATATACAATTTCAACCAGGTTTCAGTAGCTGCTATAATATCTGGGTTGTACTTAGAAATACAGGCATGGAGTTCAGGTATCTTGTGCTTAAGGCTTTGGAGATTTATGGTTGATAGCATAAGAGATTTGCTAGGTTTGCTGGAGCTGAGGGGGGCTAGGCTTGGGTTGGGTTGTACATCACCACACTGGGAAATAGTGCTTTGGCAAATTGTGTAGGTTATACTTCTCAGTTTTTTCCTAAAAATGGTGTAGTTGCTGCTGGTGGTATGATAAGGGGAGTGTTAGTGTGTACTAGGTTAATGGCGCTAGAGCCTTTACAAGCCTAGCCCATAGAAATGTCCTGGCATCGTTCTGCCCCTTAGTCCCCAGTGCCTCTATCAAGTACAACCACTGGAGTGATCCATGGGGTGAACTTTCTATTTCCCATCCAGTCATCAAGATTTCTCTTGAAGAGGGCCAGTGAGGTGCTCTGCTTGACACATATGGGAAGCCTATTTCACAGCATGGGCAATCTCTGGGTTATGAACCTGTCCCTCCAGCATGTTCTGTTGATTGTGGTAATGAGGTTGAGGTCTCTGGAGCATGCAGTGTGGAGGGATTGGGATTTCTTAAGATGTAGCATTTCTAACAGAGCTGGGTCACACATAACTTTGTAAGTCAAGCAGAGATAGCCTCTTAGTAGACAATATGAGACATAATAGCTGAAGTTTTTTTAGTCTGTCCGTGTAGGACATGTGTTTAAGGCCTAGGATCCTCTTCATGAGGTACTTTTGTGACCCTTACAGCTGTTGCATGTGTCTAGTGAGGTATATGCCAAATGGGGCATTATACTCAATGACTGGCCTAATGAGGGAAGAGTAGAGAGAGATGATGACCTCTTTCTTCCTGGATGCAAAACCCTTGGTAATGAGATGTGCCACACAGAAGGACTTTGACCACAGTGGCAGTGTGGTGGTGGAAGGAGAGGTTGCTCTCAACCTGTGTTCCCAGATCTCTTATAACGCCTTCAGTGTTCAGTGGGAACTGAGTTTTTATCAAAGGGGATGACAATGCATTTTTTGGCATTAAGCTTAAGACCATGGTTTGACACCAGTCATTGGTCAGAGGCCTTTCTGTAGGATGTCTAACATCACTTGGGGAATTAATAATGACTCCCAGCTTGCAGAAAAAAAACTTAAAAGAAGGATTTCTGGCCATCTTTCTGAAATTAGAGCTAATTGCAATAATGCACTGACTCAGCACCTGCAGCTTCACAAAAGACACACTGGCTTTAAATTTCAAATTATTGACCATGTGGACCTTTTGGAACTGGAAGGTGACATCCCTAATCTTTTAAAAAAATGTGAACTACTGTGGCAGCTGAAACTGAACTCTTTTTTAGAAAACCGAGGCTTAATTATTATTGCTCCATAAACATCATGCTAGATCTCAGAAAACTGCCACACTAAGGACTGATATGGGACTGATTAATACTGACATTACTTGCTAATATTGCTTTTAAAAACAAATATCAAACACGGTTTACTTCTTTTAGCACTAACTTACAATGTTATAAAGGACATACTTTAGGTGGCTCATGTTTACATTAATCATTTTTGATGGCTTCATATTAAATGCTAGTTTAGATTTTAAACTGAACACATTTGTTACACTTTTTCTTTTAGACAGTGAAATTTTGATAGTGCAGACAATGTGCACAGGCCTAGTCTTTTTCTGTTTTAAAGGTTGTAATTACTCGAGTGCACTCTTACACATTCAAATCATTATGAATTCCTTGGAATTGCCTGGCTTTGAGACTAAAATAATGGGGTGTCATGAATTCCCGAGTGGCTGCTTCAAATCACATTTTTTTTTTTTATTTTTATTTACAATTTTTAATTATGCTGACATCATCACGCATTTAGCATATCCAGCAACATCATCAACGTACAGGGGTGTGAGTGATGATGTCAGCATCGTGAGACCGTGCCTGACCCTTGACTGCCTGTAAGACAGCTTTAAAAAAAGTTGTTTATGACTTCAGACCCACCCATGACTTGTGGCACATGAATGCACATTTTGGAATTTTTTAAAACAGTGTGGACAGGAGTATTTTGCTTTGGCGGCATCGGATGTTAGTAAGTGAAGTATTAAGTATATGATGTAAACATGGTGTTTCATGGAGATATACTGCCGTTTTTTACTGCCTGCTGCTATGAATACCTCACTCTTCACTTACGTGCTGTGTTAATTTAATCAAGTCGCTTAATTAGGTAGTAATCTTACAATGTCCATCAATCAAGAGATGCACTTAGTAACTGTGCTGCTGTCCTTGTTCAGCATATTTATTTATTTATAGAGGAAAAGCCAACTGAACAAAAGTACATCTTAAGCCATCATACATTATATGCAATGTGAATTAGGGTGGATATAAAGTCTATCAGATCTTACTGCATGCCTACCGCAAGTGAAAATAAATAACTAAACGGGGAAATAAATAAATAAAATAAAACAAAATAAAATAAATAAATAAAATATTTCAGTGCTAGTGGAAACTAGAAGCTGCGTAGTTCTACTCTGTGATTCCGCTTTTCAAGACCAAAGTTAAGTTAAAGTTTTTTTCCCCCCAAACATCTTTATTGAATTATCATTTGTGACAGGCAAATTTCCATTAATGTAAAAGTAATCAAACTATATTAACATAAACATTATACTTCAGATATATTGCTATATATCACATAAGCTAAGCAATATCACATAAATTAATCAATTCCTTTTTTTAAACAAGAAACATCTTCATTAAACCATCACTTACTACACAGGCAATCATACATTTACATAAACGAAAACAAACCAGACAGACACAATCCTAGTTGCAAGCATTTTACATCAAAAACCATACTGACACGTCCAGTTGCAAACATTATACATCACTTATAATCTGCCCAATCTTTCTCACTCACTTAAATACTACATAGCGCATTTAAGTCCTGCTGCCTTTTAGGCCTCATTCCTCCCCTGTATGTATTATTCCCACAATTCCCATTTTTTCCTACCTAGTTTGCTCCTACCCTTTTCTAAAGATCTCAATTCCAGTTATTTTACCTCTGTTACTATATTCACTACTTCCAGTATAGTTTGTTTAGATTTTGATTTCCATTTTCTAGTTATTGCTTTTTGACAGCCACCAGTATTAAACACAGCAAGGCCTTACCATGTCTAGGCAATTTCAATTCTATATCATAACTCAGAAAAATCAAGTCCCTTGTCGGACCAATCTGCCCACCCAGCATCTCAGACAATGCATCCCGCAGGAAATCCTTAAAGTCCCCCAACTCACTACACTCCCAGAAAATATGTTCCCAATTATCTCTTTCTTTTCCTTCACACCACGAACATTTATTATCTACGTGAGGAAAAATCCTATGGAGTCTACTTGGGGTATAAAAATATCTATGTAAACATTTCCAGGCAAAAATCCTAAATCTTCCAGATTTTGTTGCACATTTATGAGATATACATATATCCTCCCATTGTTTCTTTGTGAAATGCTTATCTAATCTCTCTTCTAAATCCTTTCTAAACTCTTCTCATCTGACTGATTATTATAGTTAACTTGCAATATTTTATATGCTCTACTAATTATTCCTTTTTTAATGTCAGCTTCTATTCTAGATTCTATTAAAAACTCTACCAGTGCTGTTCTTTCATATAGGATCCCCCTATTTCTTTCTCTTTGCCTATACTCTATCAATCCCCGATAGGGAAGGCAATCTCTAACCTGTAGTCCAAATAAATTATTGGCGTCTTCCCATTCTATCATCTTTCCCTCTCTAGTTATTTGCTCCCAATACCTTGGTTCCTTTGCCAGTTTTCTCCAATAAATTCTGTTCCACTTTTGCCTATTGTCTGTATCCCTAACTGCAGTCATCCCTAGTTGGAGAATCTCCTTTTTTAATTCCCATGTTGGTTTAGTTCTTAGAATACGTTAGGCTACTTTATGGATATAATATTCTGCATGATTATTGTTATTCTCCTAAAAGGCCTGCATACAAAATCCCAGTCTCTCCTTGTTTCTTGAGCTTAAAGTTCAGTTACAGTTTGGTTGATAAACAGACCCAACAAATACAAGTTTCAGTCACCTTTGTAAACACAGTGATGTGAGTCAAACCAAAACCTCCTCCAGCTCCATTAAACCAGCCCCATTTCTTACTTGTCATTTACATGCAGCTTCTTAACTGCCTCCCCACTTATTAGCATACTACCTAATCCAAGGCATCATCATGGCAAAACACAGCCAACAGGACTTGGCTCATTTGTAGGAACCTTTAAGGGGAACAGGTGTCTCACAGACAGGTTGGTTATTAGCACTTTCATCAACCGTTTTCTGTGCATTTGTGCTGCTTCTGGGCTTTTTGTTTTGTTTTTATCATGACATCCAAGTTGACATCCCTCCAACATGAACCTCTTTGTGTCCTTCTAAGCTCTGGAGTTACCATGGATGCATTGATCCAAGCTCTAGAGGACCTAGACCCCACACTCAGTTTTGGAGTGAAGTTGGAAGAGTTACAAATGTCACCTAAGAAAATTAATGGGGTGAGTACCAAGACTAACTGCAAACCTGTCTTCCACAGTCTGACCAACAGACATACCAAGGGTAAGCTGCCTGGGGTCAAAGGCTCTGAAGACGGTGGCAACAACACACCGCCCATTTTCAAGGAACTAGAGTCCCTCAACACTGAGGAGGCAGCCGAGCAGAGAACACATGCTAAGGTAAACATGCCCAACTTGTGCTGCAGAATTTGGTATGCAAAAAAATTTGTGTATCTTTGCAGTTTTATGTTTTTACATTGTACAGCATTTGTATCTCCTTAAAACTATATGACAGACAAATAACTGTAGATGTTAAAATCATTGCCAGTCTACGTATTTGGGTGCACTACTGTTCAAAAGCATTGCCACAAATGTCATTTAGTGTCTGGCTGTCTTGTTGTGACATTCTGTTGGGATCCCTGATTTTTCGAGTTTCGTAAAATATGTTTTACAACTGATTGGAGTTTGTCTGTTGAGGTTGGACATTAGGTTACATTGTGGACTGTGTTTGTGACAACACAGCCAGTAAAGTTTCTGCACCACTTTTACATTACTGCATTTGCGCTGTGCTTCGATCTTTAATATACCAGTGCCAGTGTAGATTATATAGATTAACACACCTGGTGAATTGTTTTCCTGAAACTTGAGAGAAATGCTGAAATGGGCAACCTATTTTTGAAGCACATTTACCGTACTGATGCGTTTTGCAGTAGGTTTACCTCAAGAGCCCCTTCATAGCTGCTTGTTGCTATGGCGACCAGTGAAAGTCTAAAACTATATTTTATTTACTGCTCCTCATGACACAAATGTTTTATAAAACACTTATTGTTATTTAACATTTTGTCTAAAGTTGCCTGGTAAGTCAGACGCTACTGGATTCAAATCTGATACTAGTATCTTATTATAGGTGTTAGTGATGGTTGTTGTGGTAGTTGAAATGATACACTGAATGGCAGGAATGAAATCCAGCAGTTCGTTAAGCTGTAACAATGGAATAGCTTAAACATTACAAAATACTGCAACTCCAGGCATCACAGATTTTAATTCAGTGATTAAGTTCTGAAGGTAAGTTTTAGGGTTTTGGTCATTGTTTTCAGATGCATTTTGCCTTACTGCTTCAGCCTCAAGTGTTTGGCTTTCTGATTTATTTGGATTTATCAGAGCTGCAAAGGTTAAAGCTGAATGGATCTGTCAAACTGCTGAAAGACTTTAGTGCAGAACACCACAATGGTACTTAGGAGACAGGAAATCACTTTACTACTGCCTTCACTGCAAAATGTCATTTGTCTTTGATTCAGCAATTAAGTCCTTCTTGGGTTTCTAGGTAAGAGGGTTGCAATAACTATTCTAGCACCATCATCACAAGTTATCCATTTCATATGAAACCAATTAAATATTTGCTTGTTGAGAGCCACATGATACTGCTGGCTGACTAGAGTAGAATCAGATAATTGCAACTAAAATGCACTATCCGTGAACTGAAAAATATTACGACTCACCTTTTAGTGACTGCAGTCTCTGTAAAAATGCATTTATTGGTATTTCAAGATTAAGCATTTCGCATTATGAGTACTATCATTGCACTGCGTATCTTTAGTTTTTAAATGTTACGCATTCATTCCTCTCACTCCCTCACAGTAAGAAATCTGGACAAAGCCAAAAAATAATGGTGGGACAAAGGCCCAATAACAGGGACAGATTAGTTGCTAAGAATAACAGGTTTTGCATTATTATGCATGTTCTGAGGGATATGAAGTCTGAAATTCAAATGTCTGACATTATTATTATTATTTAGTGACTTCAATCCTCATATTGATATCCCATAATTCCATTAGAGCAGGCAGGGTTATGTGATTCTGTATGCAAATTTTATGTTAATCAGCACCCAGATTTTTGTCCATTTGTAACTACTTTTCATTGGCCTCCAGATTTTTGATGTTTCCAGATTGAGAGGTATGATTCAAACTAAGTGTTTTCTTAGTTAGATGCCACATTAACAGACCCCCATGATCTTAGTGCCTTTTTTTTTTTTTTTTAGCATTTATCACTGTATCTCCACCCTAACAATTATGTCCATATTTTTCATCCTACTTAGGTTTTCACTTGTAGATTAATACACGTGTTCATTCATATTATGATCTGTTTTGGAGTTTCTGACACACAAACATGATGAAGTATTTATCAGGTAAAAAACAACTGTTGTTAAAAGAAGTCTAGTTTATATTTTTTTATATTCATTCTGGTAGATGTCACGTGGTAGATCTTTTTGTTAGTTTCTTAATAAAGTTTTGGACTGGTTAGCCTATATAAAGTGTTAATTAGCTGGTCTTATATTTTAATTTGTCTCTAGCTTTTTAGTTTCAGTTTTTAGGTAGCACAGTCTTAGATTACACTATTGTGGTAAGGGGAGCTAGCTAAATAAATGATTTTAATGCTTTTATTGCTCTTAACAGAACCACCCTCTGTAACCACTCAACCTGATTATACATAAATGAAGAATGTTTTTGATGCTTTTCATTATACTAAACTAGGATTGCCTGTTTATGTGTTTCAATAAAGGATATTCCATTTTTAACTCAAATGTGGACTACCTATTATTTTCTATTTGATTATTTTGTAGCCCATATTTTACAGTTCGATTTTTATTAAGTGAACTAAGTGTACAGCATAATTCAGGAAGTGAAAATCACACCCTCCACACTGCAAAGTTTCTTCTTAGCTTGCATTTTTTATTATATTCTTAACTGCATATTTCTCTTGCACATTTGTTGAGCAAGAAGTTAAAGAAGAAACAGGTGTAAACTAAGACACAAGAATGCTGCTGTCAGCTTTTATGCCAGACAGAATAAACCAGCCCTAATCTACATAGTACTTTTAAAACTACAGTACCACACATAAGTAGTATGGGCAATTCTTACACATAACTACCCTTTCACTGTTTGTATACCTGTAGTATATTTATGCTAATGACTTGCTTATACTTCAAGTCTGAATTATTTTATAAGGTACAGCCTACTGCATTAACTATGAATTCATTCTATGACACTCCCACTGTTTCTATGGTAGGATATGATATTTTATAGCTGTTTCTAATCATGGGTTCTGAATGAACCAACTTACCTTTCACATCTGCTATGAGCTCAGAGGATTACTGGAGAAATTTACAAATTTTAATTCAATTTACTGTTGTTCTTAAAACAATGGATTGTTGCCTTCATGGTTTGCTATCAAAATCGTGAAGCCGCAAATCCTGAAACTCATAAACCTGAGAACAAAATATTGAAATACCAAAATGTTGAAGTCCCCTGCAGGACCCACATGAGCACCTGTTCCTGGGTTCACAGTGCTTGGGAGTTTTAGAAAGTCTTCAGCATTTTGGCCTTTTCAATATGGTCTCAGGATTATGAGTTTCATGACAATGGGGCTTCAAGATTGTGATAGCAAATCTTGGCTTCACTGCTATTCCACTTGGTGCTTTCACATGGGCATTCCACCTAACTTAGCTCTCCCCTTTCTGCCAGGCAGGAAAAGCACATTCATATTGACAGTGTTCCATCTGCAGCACCAAAGTCCACGAAACAGCTTTGCAGTTAATTTCTGCAGAAAGTACAGTTGTGTACCTACCATAAATGTAGATGTTCGAGTGTATTCACTGTTGCAGTCATTACACTTGGGTTATCCTGCGGCAGGCTACCCGCAGTCGGCCCGAGTTCCAAAGTCTAGGTCCGGCATCGGTTGCTGTCGCTTCTTCCCTGACATCAGTGTGCCAGGGGTATAAAAATGCAACCAACGCCATTTTCTTCAGTTTTTCTTGCCCCAGATGTCAGGTGCCCCCAAATAGGAAAGGCTGGAAAAAAAATATGTCAATAAACATGTATGTACCAACATAACATTTCCTTCATCTACAAGCAAATACATCACATAGGTTGTAGAGAGTTGAGAAGTACAGAAAGGACCCAGCAATGAAAAAGGGGGATGGTGAGTGGGTAACCTGGACTGCAACAGTGAATACACTTGAACATCTACATTTATGGTAGGTACACAACTGTACTATGTTCATTGTGTTTCACTGTTGCAGTCATTACACTTGGGTAGAATCCCAAAGCTGAGGTTGGGTGGCTGGGCCTAAATAGGATTAGGAGAGGCTACCAGGTCCTGCAGAACTGCAGTGGCAAAGGCTGCTCTGGATTTAGAGTAGAGAGGTAAGTGGTAGTGCTAAGTGAAAGTGTGCATTGAACTCCAGGTTGCAGCTTCTAAAATGTCTTTGGTTGGTACTCCTCTGAGAAAGGCTGCTGAAGTGGCTGCTGCTCTGGTAGAATGTGGCCTTATGCCCTTTGGCACTGATTTGCCATGTTGTGCATAGCAGAAGCATATGCAGTGTCCTATCCATTTTGAAATTGTCTGCTTTGAGATAGGCTTTCCTTGTGATTCTGCAGCATAAGCTACAAACAGTTGCTCAGTTTTTCTGAAAGCTTTTGTTTTGTCCAAGTAGAATCGTAGATGTCTGTGTATATCCAAAGTGTGCAGAAGTCTCTCTCCTTTATTCTGGGGATTTGGATAGAAAATTGGCAAATGAATGGTTTGGTTAAGAACCACACTGGAAACCACCTTTGGCATAAATGTTGGGTTTGTCCTTAGAGAGACCCTGTCCTGATGAAAAATGATGAAAGGTTCCACTGCTATTAATGCCTGTAACTCTGAGAGTCTTCTTGCTGAAGTTATTGCTAGGAGCAGAGCAGTTTTCCATGATAAGAATGTTATATCAACTGTGTTGGCTGGCTCAAAAGGAGGCAGTGTGAGCTTTTCTAATACAAAATTGAGGTCCCAAGTAGGTATTGCTGCTCTCCTTGGGGGGGTCTTATGTTTCTTGCCCCTCTGAGGTACTGCCTTAGCAGTGGATGTGAAAAAATAGGAGGTTCCGTATCGTAATGAGCTAAAATGGCAGAGGCGTGGATTTTAATAGATGAAAAGGATAGGCCTTTGTCCAGCATCTCAGTTAGGTATTGTAAAATCTGAAGTATATTTGGAACACGTGGTTCGAGTCCTTATGCCTGGTTCCAAGCACAGAATCTCTTCCATTTTTCTGCATAAGATTTCCTAGAGCTGGGCCTCCTGGCTTCTAAAATGACATCCATAACAGCTTTAGAGAGAGGAGTGGTCTGAGTAGCTATATTATCTGCCATGCAGCCAGATTTAAGGTTCTGAGTTGACTGTGTAGAATCTGATTGTTTTGTTGAGTCAGAAGATGAGGAATTTGAGGTAAAGGCCAGGCTGGGCCTCGAGACAATCTCTTTAGGATTGGGTACCAGTGCTGACGTGGCCAGTCTGGGCAATCAGGTTCATTTTTGGCTTCTCTTGTCTGACTTTTAGGAGTACCTTGGGAAAGAGAGTCAGTGGAGGGAAGGCATAAACTGTCAGGGTTTTCCAGCTGAATGAAAGAGCATCCACTTTCCATGCTTGTGAGTGATAAGTTCTTGTGCAGAATTTCTGTAGTTGGCAGTTTTGAGGGGAGGCAATAAGATCTATGTCCGGGCGTCCCCATTTCCTTGTTATCATACTGAAGACCTGTGGATTTAGTTTCCATTCGTGCGGATCCATGAGATTTCTGCTTAGTTCATCTGCCAGTGTATTTTTCTTTCCTGGCAGGAATTGTGCCCTTAGATGTACTTGATAGGTCAGTGCTGTGCTCCACAGAGTCATAGAGTCATGGCTTGCTTGCAGAGGGGGTAGGAATGTGTGCCCCCTTGCTTATTTATGTACCACATAACTGTGGTGTTGTCCGTCTTTAGCAACAGTTGTCCTGGATGTAGTAGATCCTTGCAGGCTGTCAGGGCATTCTGTACAGCTAGCATCTCTTTTTGATTGATGTGAAGATGCATTTGTTCCTTGGGCCACGTGCCCTGAATACATTTTCCTGCCATGTGTGCCCCCAGGCATAATCCGATGCATCCGTTATTGTCTGCCTGGCTGTGGGTAAGGTGAAGGGCTGTCCCTTGTTGCGGGACTGTTGTAGACAGGGAAACTCCTGTTGTTGACAGGGAATTATAGTTACTATTCTTTCCAGGCTGTGGCAATGTTGAGTCCAAACACTTTTTAGATACCATTGTAGTTTCCTCATATGCAGTCTTGCATATGGAATTAGTAGAATGCAGGAAGCCATGAAGCCCAGGCCTGCAGAATTTGTCTTGCAGGGAGCTGGGTCTTTCTTGCCATCATTTGAAAGTAATGAGTCAGTTGCCTTTGTTTGTCTGGCGTGAGATAAGCCATCTGGGTAGTTGTATTTAAGCTTGCTCCCAGGAATATTATCTCTTGAGAGGGCACTAGTTTTGATTTCTTTTCGTTTACTGTGTACCCTAGGCAAATTAATAATTGTTTTACAAACGCCAGATGCTTTAGTAGAATGTCCTTGCTCTCTGCTTGAATAAGGCAGTCGTCCAAGTAGGGATACATCTGAATTCCTCTTTGTCTGCAAAATGCAATTACTGGTGCCAGGCATTTTGTGAAGACCCTGGGCGCAGTAGATAAGCCAAAGGGCAGTGCAGAGAATTGGTAATGCATTGAGCCAACTATGAATCTGAGGTATCTTCTGTAAGATTGTCTGATTGGGACATGTAGGTATGCTTCCTTGAGGTCCAAAGTAACTAGCCAAGCCTACTTGCCCAGCATGGGTAGAAGTTGCTGCAGTGTTAACATTTTGAATTTTGGAACATCCAGGAAAGTATTTAGGATTGGCAAGTCCAGTATTGGTCTCCAGGCTTTGTCCTTTCTGGGAACCAGGAAGAGTCTTGAGTAAAATCCTTGTCCCTGTTCTTGCTGTGGTACTCTTTGAATAGTGTCCATGAGAGCAGCAATTTCCTTTTGTGCCTCTGCCCATTATTTTTTTGGCAGGTCTGGCATACCTTTTGATTTTGGAAGGGTGTGAAAGTGGAACCTGCAACCCTGAGAAACTATATTCAGAACCCATTTGTCCTGGGTGATTATGTGCCAATTTTGTGCAAAAAGTGCTAGCTTTCCCCCTAGGGGTGCTGCCAAAAGGTAAGTGCTTGGCCCTTTTAGAGGAAAGTCATTGGGACTGTTTCCTATAAGGTTGTGATTTGTCTTCCCCTCCTTTGGGGGCAGAAGCACCCCATTGTTTAGGTCTGTAGGAGCCTTGGGGCTGAGATCTGTCTCTTGGGCGTCTGTATCTGCCTATTTGTAGCCTGTCTGACACCTGAAAGGACCAATTTTTTGAAGGCCAGTTTCTACTAAACCTAGGTGGTTGAACCTGTAAGAAATTTTTTACTGTCTGCATTGATTTTGCTTTATCCTGCATTTTCTTTAACACCTCTTCTGCCTTAACACCAAACAAAGTATCATGCTGTAATGGAGCATCCAGTAACTTTACTTTAACATGTTCAGGTAAACTTTGTTCTTTCAACCAAGCATGCCTTCGAATGACAGAGCCTGTAACTGCGGCTCTGCAAGAAGCCTCTAATGAATCAAAACCACATTGCAGAGTATGCTTTCCCACTTGTTCAGCTGCATGCAATAATTCCTGTATTTCCTTATTGTCAGGATTCTCTGAATTTGTAAGCATTTTCTGTTTTAACAAAGACATGAGGTACTATTGATATTTAAGCATGTGAAACTGGCAGTTTAAAGCCCTTACAGCTAAAGTAGCAGAGGTGTAAACTTTTTTCCCCCCATCTATCCACAGCTCTAGAATCCCTATCAGAGGGAACATGGTTTTTAGCAGTGGAAGCCTTAACCCCTTTGGGACCCTGAGAAATTGTTTCAGGGTCAGCAAGCAGGGTTTTTATAAAGAAATTTATGAGAGTCAGGGATCCTGTAATACCTGTCTGGCTTGACTGGTGCAGGGGGTAAAGAATCAGGAGACAGACTGGATTCAGAGAAAATATCATCAACTATATCAAGCACAGGGGGGATAGCCAGGGGCCTGTGTTGAGGCAGTAAAAGAAAATCTCTGAGCCTTTTCTTGGATTCTGAATAATCCTGGCTCTCCCAGTGGAAATGTTCCCTCATGGTGTGCAGAGTTTTTCCAAAAGAGTAATCCTCAGGTGGAGAGGCTGAAGGTATAGATTCTTCAGCATCAGAGTCCTCATAGGGAGGAAGAGAATAGCCCTGATCTGAAGAGGAATCAGAGGAAATAGAAACCTGGTCAGAGGAATCATAGTCAGTGTCTTGCCCAGGCCTTTTATCAGGAGGGGGATGGGAACCCCTGATCAAAGTAATTAAGTCTTCGGTCATTTTAAGCATCTGTTTCTTTGGCATGGTTGACTGTCCAGGAGAATGCTGTACTTGTTTCTTTGTGTTTAATGGTGTCTTTGACTGTACTTTGGCTACTGCAGAGGATTTAATAGTAAGCTGTGAAGGTCTGAAAACACCCTCAGAAGCCGATGCCTGCTCAGTGGCTCCGGACCCATCTGAGGGAATATTTTCCGTAGGCCCAATACCTTGAGTATCCAGAGGCCTAGTTGTCTCCATGTGGGAGTCGGATACGGCCTGTGGCTTTGAGGTAGCAGGTGTCAGGGGCTGTGAAAGCACCTCACTGGAACCGGCGACTGGCCTAGAAGAGGCTTTGTCATCGGTTTTGGACCTCGGATGCCTGTCCTTTTCCTTGTCTTTGCGTTTTTTATGAATTCCGGTCGTCGGCTGTTCCGACGGCATTATATAGTTAAACCTTCAGCCAAAGTAATGTAATGCAAAATCAAACTGACGTTTAATAGTGCGTTTGTTGAATCTAGCACAAAACCGACAACTAGTAACGTCATGGTCAGGGCCTAGGCAAGGAATACAGTAAGAGTGAAAGTCCTTATGAGGTATTTCCTTCCCACAAGAAATACAATTGTTAACTTTTACTGACATCGGTCTGGAGCAAGAAAAAGTTTCCCCAAAGGGGTACTTAGCTTTATTGAAGACTTCAGTTCTGAAACTCTATTTCGAAAATCTCAGGAGTCGGCCAACCGGCACTTGCGAACTGCTTCTGCTTCAGGCACCGCTCGGCAAGAAAAACTGAAGAAAATGGCGTCGGTTGCATCTTTTATACCCCTGGAGCACTGATGTCAGGGAAGAAGCAACAGCAACCGATGCCGGACCTAGACTTTGGAACTCGGACTGACTGCGGGTAGCCTGCCAGCAGGATAACCCAAGTGTAATGACTGCAACAGTGAAACCCGATGAACATCAGTTACCAAGCAGAGACAAGCTGTGTGCTGACATTTAAATTACTTTTGCTTTTCATTAAGACTCATTTTGATTCAATAATGATGGAGTTTGCAGACTAGAAGCAAAATTGCAAACTTAAGACGGTACAGCAGATGGAGTGACCTAATTTTTATACAGTCCAGTGAAATTAGTGTCCCCACAAACCTCTTTAATGCCAGGCATTTTTGACATCTGTGGTGGTAAGTTCCCAAAGACCCTCACAAAAGAAATCTCAGAGAACATTTATATTGTAAGAATGATAAGATGTTACTAAATACTTTATATCAATACAGTAATACAGAGGGGTGGCTTTAAAATATTAACTGTGAAGCTTGCAAATACATAACCTGTATGGAATTATCTATGTAACCATTTAATAGAATTATTATAAACTGCAATAATTAAATTGTAATAGTTCAAATGTTAATTATATTGCAACAGGCATTACATGCAATTTTTTGTTAGCAAAAATTAAAAAAAATGAGTTTAAAAATAGTAAGAAAGTAGGGCAACATACTGAATTAAACATAGTTTGTTAATCTCAGAAACTAATGCCAAGCTTTAGAAACAAGTCATAAACCACTATGTATAAGGGATACAGGCAACTTAAATGAAGGAAAACACTGCAACTAGAAGTGCATCATTCATTTATTTTATTTTACGTTTGTGAACTGGTTCTAAGACTAGTTTCAGCCATGACCTGGGCCACAAGCAGAGACAGATCATGGCCAAATGGGCCATTGGGAAGGGTTATGGACCGGACTCCCCACACACACACAGCCACAATTCCCATTACTTGGCTGTCTGTGCCCATTTGCCATAAAACACTGTTCAAACCTTATAATTAGCACAGTTTGGGATTTAATTCAGTTTTACAAAAAAGCACTTTCAGCCATTTGATAAACAAAATAAACTCTTTCATATGGAAAACAGACTTAGCATGAGCTACAGTAAATTCCTCTTCCCTTGAAACTCAAAATTATGGAAAATGTATCTGGCTACTCACTAAAATACAAGAGACATGCTGGGATTCATAGTCAAATAGCAGCTATGTGGAAGGTGCAGACATTTAAAAGACAAATATGTAATGCACTCGCTAACAGCTTGGAACAGCCCACAGGACACAAGTGTCCCTTTTCAAGTGTAGCCCAGGAGCACGGTTGGTGAAGTGACTTCATCAGAGCTCACATCGACAACTGAAGATTGAGGGAATCAAACACTGCACTATAAGAAGCAGCTCATAGCCTTAATCATATGCACTAGGTACCACACAAACTGCTACAGCCAAACACAGTGCGTTTAACACTCATGTGCCTACAAAAAAGCTAAATTAAAAATGCATTCATAGTTAAAATACTGACGCTATTGTGATGCGAGGTATTGCCAGCTATGCCAGGAGAAGTAGGGCAGTGGATGTGTAACATATGCCAGCACAGTTAGCTGAAATTTTGTAAAGAATTATATGTCATTTGTATATCAAACTGATTTGTACATATGCTTGTGCTGAAAAATGTATTTGTAAAGGTATTTGTGTTAAAAATGTACCAACAGTGGGTACTGCTAACAGAAAAGTGCATGTAGTAAGTGATTAAATGTATGCATTGTAACTGTTGAAATGTGCTCTTGTGTGTGTATTATTGATATGTAGGTGCTAGTAGGTAGTTTCTAGCAATGTGGGGGGGGGGGGGTGCATGGAAACCAGAAGTCAGACGACTAATTGTATGTGATGTCATTCTATACAGAAATAATGTTTTAATAGTAGGTAAGAGAATTCTCAGGGCAGTCTATTTTTTGGAACCTGACATAGAAGGATCCCTCACCTACTTCATCTTGACTTGCTCTACTAAGTAGGAACAGTAATTCTCTAGATCAGTCAGAAAAATTATGTAACAATAGTTAAGTATTGTTTTTCTGTAATTGTGTGAATCTTTCCAGCTGTGTTATTTTTAATATTTCCCATGGCTGAAACTATGGTGTTTATTGTAAATAGATATTTAGAATTTTCATGTTCTTCTATTACTTATTATTAAATATATTTAAACTTTTCATTGTGGCTGGTGGTTTAGAAAATATTTTAACCTTTGAGAATACTTATATCTCTTGGTGACACTGTGGCCACTCTTGAAAGCCTAGCTGTTTCATCAACACTACCATTTGTATTAATATTAATTTCACTCAGTATAATTGGTTACCCCTACAAGAGCCTTAGGAAGCTGGCTTTGTAGTGTCTGGTGGCAGTGATAACCACCTTACAGTCTGAGCAGAATGGGGCACAGCACGTAAATCGGTGCAAGCATTTCCCAGGGGTGTGTGTGTGTGTGTGGGGGGGGATCAAGTGTGTGTCAGCTACTTGGAAGCAGGGACATGAAGCATGGTTTCAAAGAAAGAGTGCTGGAGGAATTTGCGTGGGCACTTGATTGAGGACTTGACTCTACAGCTGTATCAGTGGGGAGCCTTACTGGGGACCTGGGAAGAGATAGAGAAACCCAGACCCTGGGCAGAGTGGGTTCCCTGTGTGCTATAAAGGGAATTGTGTTTGATGCAGAGAGCTGCATCTGGAAATACTGGGTGCATCCATTTTTGCTCCAAGCGAACATCCCTCTCTAGTGTCAGTGGTGAGGATTCAGGCTCCTTGATTACTGGCCCAGAGTGGGGATGTCACATACTGGTGAGCAGCGGTGTGGATATTAATTAAACTTCTGTAGTCTGTAGGCAGTTGCCACAAAAGGTGTATCCTCTCAACAGCCACAAGGTAAACATTCAGAAGTTTCATTTCTCAACACATTTATTATTTATTTATTTTTTGGTTAGTTTAGTATAGGAAGGGAAAGCTGGCAAAGAAGTCAGCAGAGGATTATGGCAAGTTGACAAAGAACCAGTTGGCCTAGGTGTGTGAAGCCAAACAACTGGTATATGCCAACCTGAATAAAAAGGAAATTATTTCAGCCTTAGTCACAGCTCAAACCAGCAACAAGGATAACCAGTCTAGTGATAGGAATTTGCAGCCCTCAGAAACAGGGCAGTTGACCTTTTCCTCAGAGGACTTAAAACCCATCTCGAGTTGAAGAGACTTGAACTGGAGGCAATAAGAAAACATTTGGAATTAGAATCAGCAGAGAGACTGCAGCATTTGGAGGCTGAAGAAAATGAGAGACTGCAGCATTTGCAGGCCAAAGAAAATGAGAAGCAGCATCAATTGGAGATGGAGACTCTTTGCCAGGGTCATGGAGGTAATGGGGAAGGGAATAACCAAACCCCAGAAGCAATAAAAGCCAGTAAATTTTTTCCACAATTTACAGACAGTGATAATTTTAATAGTTTTATTTGTATATTTGAGAGAGTATGTAAACAATGTAATTTTGACCAAGTGCTCTGGGTACAGTTCCGGACCCCCTTACTCCATGGTAAAGCTGTAACTACTGTTTTTAAATCGTCTGATACTGATTGTTTAAAGTATGTGAAAGTAAATAAATGTTTACTTGAATGTTTTAAGTTAACACCTGAAGCATACAGAAAAAAGTTTTGTGAGCATAGAAGCAAGGCAGATGAAAGTGTGTGATTATATTGGTGAGTTAAGCACTTATGTGTGAGTGGGTGTCAGGTCACCACTTTTGAAGGGCTGGCAGACCTTTTGGCGAGGGAACAAGCCTTTAGCACTTTACCTGAGGACATGAGAATCTGGTTGGCAAACCGAAAGTGTAACTCTGAAGATGAGCTGGGGGGAAAAAGGGGGATCTCTACTTGGCAAGCAGAGCATCACTGCACAGGAAAGGGATACCTAGGGCTGTACATGGATAACCACCCCAATGGAGTCCACCAGTAACAGGGGAAACCACTAGTTCAGGTACATGGCCAGGCTCAAGGGTTAAATGTTTTAAATGTAACAAGTGGGGTCATGTATCATACAGATGTCCACAGAGGCAAGGTGGGGGAGAGTAGGAATGACAGTATGCCAGTGGTAAGTTGTCTGGAGACATAAGAGGTACCAGACTATCAAGAGGTTATATCCTATCTTAGTGGATGGAAAACAGGCCACTGCTAAGAGAGACACAGCCTCTGACATAACCATTGTGAAGCCTGCAGTGTTTAAAGAGGAACAGTACTTGCCTGGACAGTCCACTCTAGTCAGAGCTTTAGGCGATACCCCATTCCAAATGCCTTTGGCCAGGGTTCACCTTAACTGGGAGGGTGGAAAAGGAAGTCAGCAAGTAGGTGTGTTTGAGGATATCCCTGCAGATGTCCTGACAGGGAATGATTCTGATAATGCAGTACCTTGTGTGCATGCAGTTACACGCAGTCAGGCTTGGAGACAGGCAGGTGGGTCTGGTAGCCTGGGAGAGACCCAGACAGACACTACACCTGAAGCTAGGGATGGTGAGGTGGCCATTTCAGGGAGGGAGCTACCCTGTAGCAGTGAGCCTGAAGATGAGCCACAGCTGCTGGTAGGTACTGATGTTTCTTTGAACAGAGTGACTGCAAGGGCAGAGGTGGGTGGTAGTACTCAGGCTGGCAATGAGGCACAGCTGTCAGAAGATACCAGACTTCCTGTGGAAGGGGAGCTGGGAAGAGTCACAAAAGTAGAGATAAGATAGACTCAGCTCTCAGACCTTCCATTACAAGGCTTGAGGGAGGTAGCTAAGGAGGCACCTGATTCTCAAGGAAAGGGGGAAATCTGTATACTGGAACAAAGGGTTACTGTAGAGAGAGTGGACCCCTAAGGAAGGGCTAGAAGGTGAGCTAATACACCAGTTGGTAGTGCCTACAACCTACCATCTGTCACTTCTAGCTACAGCCCATGACATTTCTTTTGTAGGTCATATGGGCATAAAGCATGCCAAGAGGCGTATTATACAGAACATTTATTGACTGCAAGTGATGTAACTGGGTACTGCAGGATGTGTGTGCAGTTCCAAAAAGAGTAGGCAAGGCAGGAGATAAGGTCATAGCTCCTTTGATGCCTTTGCCTGTGACTGAGGAGCAATTTCAGAGGGTAACTATAGATACTGTGGGGTTTCTGACTACCCCGAGTTACAAAGGGAAGCATATCCTGCTGTTAGTAGATTATGCTACTAGATACCCTGAGATGATAGCTCTGTCCTCCACAGAGGCAGAGAAAGCAGCAAATGCTTTGTTAGAGATTTTCAGTGAGGTAGGTTTCCCCAAGAGAAATCAAGACTGACAGAGGTGCCAATTTCATGTCAGATGTGCTTCTGGCTTGTCTGTGGAAGCTCTGTGCGGTGAAGCACCGAAAGACCACCCCCTACCATCCCCAGACTAATTGTCTTGTTGAGAGGTTAACCTCTACAATAAGACCATGTTATGGGCATTTGCATACCAGTTTAAGAGAGAGTGAGACAAATATTTGCCCCATCTGATGTTTGCTTACAGAGAGGTACCCCAGAAATCCACAGATTTTTCACCCTTTGAGTTGCTGTATGGGCATACGGTGAGAGGGCCTTTAGATTTGATTTGTGATGAGTGGGAGGGTGAGTGTGAATCCCACAAGGGGTATGTTGTGGCATACATCCTAAACCTCAGCAGAAGGCTTAAGGAGCTCATGGGCTTGGCCCAGGAGAATCTGGCAGAAGCCCAACAGAAGAAAAAGGTCAGGTATGACAGGAATATTTAAGCCGAAGAGTATGCTGTCGGACAGCAAGTGATGTTTCTCATTCCTGTAAGGCATGATAAGCTGCAGGCAGCTTGAGAGGGACCCTTGAAAGTGTTAAGGAGCATCAATGATGTTAACTACATGGTATAACTGCTAGGCAGCAGGCAGGGGCACAAACCGTGCCATGTTAACATGATGGAGCATTACAATGATAGAGGGGCCTATGTGCTAAGTACTTGCAGTAGGAGGCAGGAGGTGTTTGTGAGGGCTCTATGGCTACAATAAGCCAGCCAGCAAAATGCCCAGTCATTATTACGGAGCCCAGAGTTGCAGGCATTTGACATGACAGTGCAGCACTGTAATGGGGTCAGCAAAGACAAGGCAGATGGGATCTTCAAGACAGGGTATGGGTAGATGTATTCCCAGAGGGGCTCATTCCTCTCACGCAATGTTTCTTAAGGGTCACTTGAAAAAACTAGCTTGAGTTTTCAAAGGGAGAAGATATGTGATGATGTGAGGTATTGGCAGCTATGCCAGGAGAAGTAGGGCAGTGGATGCATAACATATGCCAGCACAGGTAACTGGAATTTTGTAAAGAATTGTATGTTATTTGTATATCAAACTGATTTATACAGATGCTTGTGCTGAACATGTATTTGTAAAGCTGATTGTGTTAAAAATGTACCAACAGCTAGTCCTGCTGACAGAAAATAAATATACATGCACATAGTAACTGATTAAATGAATGCATGAAATAAATACAATGTAACACGGGGAACTGGAAGATAAGAGGTTAACCTCAATCTGCCTGACCTTGAAAAAAAGTAAGAAATTAAATTACTGGGTCTAGACCATAAAGATGTTATCTCACAGTTTTGAATGAAGCCAGAGATGCAATGTCTGTAAGAAGCATGGTTTGTTAGTCTTTGTAAGAGGAGTAGAAATTAGTAATTATGACTTCCACAAGCTGCATCAGATATGAGCAATGCTCTTGTGTGTAGATTATTGACATGTAGGTGCTAACTCCTGGCAGTTTCTAGCAATGGAGGGGGTTGCATGGGAGCCAGAAGTCAGATAACCAGATGTATGAGATGTCATTCTGTACAGAAATAATGTTTTAATATTAGGTGAGACAGAAGCCTCAGGGCAGTCTGTTTCTTGGAACCTGCACAGAAGGATCCCTCACCTACTTCATCTTACCTTGCTCTAATAAGTAAATAGGAACAGTAATTCTCTAGATCACACAGGAAAATACAGTGAGAATAATTAAGTATTGTTTTTTTGTAACTGTGTGAATCTTTCTGGCTGTGTTATTTTAATATTTCTTGTGATTGAAACGCTGGTGTTTATTGTAAATAGATATTTAGTATTTTCATGTTCCTTTATTATTTATTATTAAATATATTTAAACTTTTCATTGTGGCTGGTCCTTTAGAGAATATTTTAGCCTTTGAGAGTATTACTGGCGACACTGTGGCCACTCCTGAAAGCCTGGCTGTTTGATCAACATTACCATTTGTATTAATATTAATTTTACTCAGTATAATTGGATACCCTTGCAAAAGCCTGAGGTAGCTGGCTTTGTAGTGTCTGGTGGCAGTGATAACTACCTAATAGTCGGGGCAGTAGGGGGCACAGCTGGTAAACCGGTGCCAGCCTTTCCCAGGTGTGTGTGTGTGTGTGTGTGTGTGTGTGTGTGTGTGTGTGTGTGTGTGTGTGTGTGTGTGTGAAAATCAAATCTCACATGTGTCAGCTACTTGAAGCAGGGACACACAGCACTGGTTTCACAGAGAGAGTGCTGGAGGACTTGGCCTGGACAGTTAGCTGAGGACTTAACTCTACAGCTGTGCCAGTGGGGAGCCTTATTGGGGATCTGCAGAGAGACAGAGAGAGAGAAACCCAGACCCCAGGCTGAGTGTGTTCCCTGTGTGCTCTTAAGGGAAAGTGTGCTTGATGCAGAGGGCTGCATCTGGAAATACTGGGTGTATCCATTTTTGTTCCAAGTGAACGTCCCTCTCCAGTGTTAGTGGTGAGGATTCAGGCTCCTTGATTACTGCCCCAGAGTGGCGACATCACAACTATAATCAAGAGACTTCATGTTATTCAGTTTATTCACCACCAAATAATAAAACTATCAACAGTCGACAAACAAAAGCAACAATCATACCCAAAGAACAGGAATCATGTGACGATGATCCTGTTTACTACTATTGATTTCTCCCTTTACATCATAACTACTGTAATGCAGGAACCAAATATTTATTTATACACATACACACAATCAATTACAGACCCTTGTATGATGGAATGCACTCAGATGTTTGCTTGCTTCAAATGAATGAACATATACATAAATAATTACTAAGAAGTGTATTTCAGCCCACTGCTGTGAGAACCATACAGTGCAACTAACTGCACCCACCCATGTCCCCCAACCTCTTAGCTCTAGAATCTCTGATAAAACCCAAAATCAGGAACACATTTTAATGTGTCATATATGCTTAGAATGTTGCTACTGTAACAGGTTTTGGCTTAGCAAGTATTTTCTGAAAGGTGTGATGTCTGAAACTCATGTTTGTCATTAGTGACTACAGCCCATAATTTTACCAAAATATCACAGATAACAGGAAAAAAATCATGGAGAATTGAGAACTATGCCCTCTGCATGTATGTGCATGCTTACACACAACCATCAAGTGCAATCACTTGTATGACTGTATACCTCAAATACTGCAAGAGATCATGTGACTGAAAAATTCAAAATAATGGCCCAGAAATGAATCTTGGCTCAATGCCATCAGACCCATACAGTGCAATCCACCACAACATCCCTCTGCCCTCTCAACAGCTTAGATCAAGAGTCAGAGACAAACACCCACAAATCAGGAACACATTTTAAATGTTTCTCTTATATACAGAGAAAGTTGTTAGAACAAGCTTTCCATTATCACGCATTTTCTGAAGGAAACAAATTCTGAAACTCACATGCATGTCATTATTTAGTGACTGCAATCCACAACTATTTGCCAGAATGACACAAATATTACATGAACAGGCCAAAAAAATACCTCTTAATGTGTCTAAGAATTCTGGACAAAGCCAAAAATATTGGTTGGGGTTAAGGCACAAAAAGGGATATTTTCAATTATTATTTTTCTTGTATGCATTTAGTTGAAGAGTAAACCCATTGGACAAACTGTCCCAGAAGCAGTGCCTGGGTGAATTGCTTAAAAGTTGTACTGCAGGCAAATGTAGGTGGAAATATTCAACCCCTTTACTTTTGACTCTAGGAAGCAGTTAGTTAATAACTCAAAACCTTAAGAGCCAAGTTAACCAATTCAACAACAACAAAAAACATTATTTCTGTTTTGTTTACAACTGACTCCAAAAACTGTACTGCAATTTTCACATCTTAATATACTCTTCATATGTACTGCAATATCAATTGTAAATTTCATACAATGTCATTATGGGCTTCTTGGCCTAGGACGTGACTGAAGACAGTCTTTCTTAGTCACATTGCCTTCTGCACATTTCCTATTAAGAAAATTACACTGCTTTATTAGCCTGGTTTGTGGCTGAAGAAATTTTGGACCATCCCACATAACACAGCAAACAAAAAAATATGTTACTGCATTTATAACTGTATTCACCAAACTTGAAAATGGATGGATTGATATGTCACATAAAAAAAGAGTAAACTCTGTTGCTCACAGTCATATGTTTGACTTTTTTGTAGATGGAGATCTGTATGCATTTCATTTGAGAAGTGTAGCAAAAGAGTTTTCTTGTTATCCCGATTTACATACTGATGCACAGGTACTACCACAGTCTATACCCCACCCCTCAGTAACAACACAACACTTCTGAACATTGCTAAAGGAATTGCTTCATTGTGTCAAAAAACACATACGGCTAATGTATTACTTTAATATCAAATTCCTCGGTCCACATGCAACTAAGTTCTCTGAATTCTTAGCTGACTCATTTCTTCCCAAGTAGTATCTGAATTCACTTCTCTCCACACAACTACACTTACTATCCAATACTAGATCTTATTGTTACAAATAAGCCATTAAAATTGTTATATTGTTAACTAACTTTAGCAACCACTGCTTAATAATTTTTAGCTGGAATTGCAAAAACTCAAAATCACCACAAGAAAGAACCACAGAAACTATCCATGCTCATCATACTGATCTGAGTTACACAAACTGATCTTCCTTCTGTAATTCCCACTCCACTAGTGAAGGTTGCACCATACAAACAAATTGAATTATTAACCTACAATCTAAGCATTTTCCAGCCATAACTACACTGAAAAGGCAAAGAGGGAGCCATGGCTAAACTATATTTGCATAAATCCCACTAACCTGTAACAGTAGATGTTCGAATTTCACACTACCTCAGTGGCATTGGTGTTCTGTGCATGCACAAACCCTACACTAGTAGCTTTCCAGAGCTGAGAATCTCCTCCTCTGCCTCTCTGTGACAGAGATTGGCTATGACCCTCCCATCAAGGAGAGCCTAACCCCTATCACAGAAAGTCAGTTATTCAGGCTTTTAATCCCAAGTAGGAAGAACCATGAAGGACAAAAGCAAGAATCGGCTGAAGTCAACCAATCTGCAGCCACAAAACATCAACACAAACAAGCAAAGCCAACCAACAACACAACAAGGCTGGATACCTTTGAACTATCTACAAAATAAAGGGAATGGTGGGTGGGTACTGTCACTGAGGCAATGTGAAATTTAAGCTTCTACTGTTACAGGTAAGTAGGACTTACACAACTGCACTATGTTCATCATTCACACTACCTCACTAGCATATTGCTAGATACCAAAGATTACCCTATCTGGAAGGAAGGATAAATATCCAGGAGCCCCTGAAGAATGGTCCTCACAAAGCCTGCTCAGGAGTTTGAGAAAGAATCCAGTTTGCTTTGTAAATATATGAAGAGAGGAACAGGTTACTACCTCTAGAATGCTTCTAGAGTCCACTCCTTTCCAATCTTCAACTGAAGGGGATAACAGTCTGGAAGAATGTGCCTTAACTTTGGTTGGAATAGATTTACCATGGATGGAGTAACAAAAAACAACAGAAGAGAACAACCAATGACCAGTCATTTGCTTAGAGACAGGTTGACCCTTTTTAGCTCCAGATCTGTTAAGCTTTCCTGAAGGGCTTAATCCTGTCAAGGTAGTGCCAGAGCAGCCTGTGCACATCAAAGCTACGCAGAATCCTCTCTCTTTTTTTGGTTTTAAGATCCAGAAGAAAAAAATGGGAGACTGATGGCTTGAATCAGGGTAAATTCAAAAACAATTTTTGCAAGAAAGAATAATTAGTTGCATAAAACAACCCTGTCCTTGGTGAAAATCAGATAAGGTTACCCCACCATGAGAAACTGCAGCTCAGAGACACACCTGGCAGATGTCAGAGTAATAAGCAAAGCAGTTTTCCTAGTGATGAACTTCAGATCAGCCTGAAAGGTAGGTTCAAAATGAAATATTGTCATTTTTTTAAGAACAAAGTTGAGATTCCAAGGAGGAGGAATTTGCCTTTGAGGATGCCTCAGGAATAACATTCATTTCATAAATTGTTTGATCAAAAAAGAGATGAATGAGAGGAATCCATGGGCAGATAAGTTGAGACAACTGCAAGATACACCTTGATAGATGCACAAGATAAGCCATTGTTGAGTATCTCACACAAATGTTTTAAAAACAGAGGGGGAAAATACCCACCTAGGAACCTCTTCTACTCAAACATAAGAGTTTCTAGTTGCAGGTAATCTTTTTTCCTTCAATATCTGCTGCACATCTTCATGGAACAAGTGCCTAAAAGGTATCAAGATGGAATCATCCAGGCTATCTGTAGCAATTGCTCTAAGCTGGGGTGCATGAGTTGGCCCTGACACTGTGTGAGCAGATCCATAATGTGAGGAAGCTTGTGGTAACCGCCCTTTGCCGATTCCATTAAAAAGGAGAACCAACTTTGCCTGGGCCAAAAGGGGGTCATCAACAAAGATCTTTGGTAATTATTTCTGAATCTTCAGAAGTAACTTGGGTACTGGTGGAAATGCATAAATCAGCTGGTAATTATTTCTGAATCTTCAAAAGTACCTTGTGTACTGGCAGAAATGCATAAAGGAGCATTCCCATCCACGATAACTTGAAAGCATGTGTCCTCCAAGCAAGACTTACAAAAATGCCTCAAACAGAATTTTTCCAACTCTCTGTTTTGAAAGAAAGCAAACAGAACTTTTTGAACTCCTCCTCACAGCCGGACCAAATTCATGCAGACTTCTGTTAAGATTTCCCACTTGTGAGGGTCCATCTGGGATCTACTTAATCTGTCTGCCACTAGGTTTTGCTCTGACGTTATGTATGAGACCTGAAGCATTAGAAAATGCTGTAAGGGTAACTCCCAAGCTATCACTGCCAACCGGCAAAGATAGTACGACATTGTACCCCCTAGTTTGTTCTGGTACGACATGACTATGGTGTTGTCTGTGACCAATAAAAGGGGACCCAGATACCATAAGTGGTGAAGAACTGTTATAGTCTGAAGGACTGCTAACATTTCTTTGAAGTTTATGTGCTTTGTAGTGTCTTGAGGACTCCATTCACCTTGCACTAGAACTTCCCTGGACAGTGTTCCCCATACAAAATCTGAAGAGTCTGTCTGGACTGACTGAACTGGGATCTGAAGGAGAAATGCAGGTCTGTATTGAGAGACATTTTGTTTCAGAAAATCCAGCACTGGTACCTGGAACTCCAAGTAAAGCAGATGCTGGGTCCAACATTTTTTTTAAGTACTATTGAATGTTTCTCATGTGGAGTCTGGTCAGTGAGGTTATGAGCTTCACTGATGCCATAAGGTCTAGAATCTTGTGCAGACAGCTTCTTGAATAGGGAAATTCCTGAAAATGTTCTTAACAATTAAGGCTTTGTCTTCTGGTAGAAAGGCCATACTTTTTTGTGGTGTCCATCATGCACTCCAGGAAGGCAATTTTTCCTGAGGGTGAGAGACAGGACTTTATGTTCAATTTGAAGTTGGGAGAAATTGGAATGTAATGATAAGCATCCTTCAGATGTAAAGTCACCATTTAAAAGTAATCTGAAAGAAGTGGTATGACCTTCTGCAGGATGAACATTTTGAGTTAAGGTACTTTCAGAAAGGCATTTAGGTACATCAGATCTAACACTGGTGTCCACTACATTCTTTTTTGGGTACGAAAAAGGTTCTGGTGTAAAATCCTTTTGCTTTTTGTGGTGCAGGAATTAATGCTATAACCCCTGCTTGCAACTTGTGAAGCAGTACCACACAGAACAGATGTGTCAGGTCCAGCAGGGGGATTTTCCTGAAGGGAGGAGGATTTTCCACTGCTAAGGGTATCCTCATTGAATTATTCTCAGCACCCACTTGCCTAAGACAATTTTTGGCCAAGCTGCTGGAGTAAGTGAAAGCCTGGGGGAAGGGGAACAGGGAGGAGGGACAGGAGGAAGGGATGGGATGCCCCAAGTATTGGCATTGTCATTGTTCAGCAGGGGAATGATTTTTTTTTGGAAAAGGAAGTCCTTTTATTTGGTTTGAAAGCATCACCCCCCCTCCCATTTCCTCTTATACTCTTAATCTCGTTCGGCTGGGATTTTTGTTTGTTCTGCCCTTTGAAGTTGGATGCCTTGTTAGGGGAGAACCTGGGAATGCAAAGCATTCTAAATACCCCACACATCAATTTACCTCTATAAAGAATAGTTGTGCAAGAACTTACCATAACCTTAGATGTCCTTCTCTTCTATGTTGCAATATTCGTAACAGTAGGGAATTGCTGCCTGAAGTGCCACCTTCTGGCCAGCATACCAAAGTCTTTGCTTCAGGAGGGTACATTTGACGTTCCTTGTCAGGGCCATAAACCGATGTAGGGTATAAAGGTGACGTCTGCACACACCCTCTTCAGAATGAACTGCTGCATACAGTAGTGCTCCTGTGGGTAGAAGGGTCCCAAGGGAGCCCTTAGAATTACATGTAGGCTGGAGTCAGGGTAACAGGAAGTTTGTGTTTAGTGGAGAACTGGGGAATAGAAGGGTTATGTCCCCACAAGTCCGCATGGTATGTAAGCTGGAAAGGTAGAGAGGTAGGTGGGGGGACTGAATGCTGCAACATGGAAGAGAAGGACATCTCATGTTATGGTAAGTTCCTACACAACTATTCTCTGTCCTTCTATTCACATGTTGTAGTATTCAGAACAGTAGGGAGAGTACCAGAGCTTTTAGGTATGTTTCTGGGCTGAGGATTGGGTTCCCTGGTAAATGTGTCCTTGAAGGATGGACCCGGCAAACCCTACCATGGAGACTAGGCACAGTTTGTAATGTTTGGTAAAGCTGTGGACAGAAGCCCAGCTGTCAGCTTCCATGATGGAATTGCAGTAAATTCCTTTGAAAAAGGCAGCTGAGGAAGTCGCTGCCCTGGTGGAGTGAGGTTTGACTTGACCGTACAGGGATTTACCATGGTAAGAGTAACTTAAGGTAATGGATTTTGAAATCCATGAAGAGATGGTTTGCTTGGAGATTGCCTTCCCTAGAGCTCTTGGGTGGAAGGAGATGAAAAGTTGATCTGACTTTCTGATAGGTTTGGCTTTGTCTAGGTAATACCTCAGATGTCTGTGGACATCCAAGGAATGGAGAGTCCTTTCTGAGGAATTTTGTGGTTGAGGGTAGAAAAAAGGTAGGTTAATGGTCTGGTTTAGTGAAAGTTCATTAACCGCCTTTGGCATGAAGGAAGGGTTGGTCCAGAGAGCAACTCTGTTCTTGTGGAAAATAAGGTAGGGGGAGGTAACCATGAGACTGTGTATCTCCGATACCCTCCTGGCAGATGTAAGGGCCACTAGTAGCACTGTTTTCAGTGTGCATAGCTTCAGGAATACTGAATGAGCTGGTTCAAAGGGTGGCAATGTAAGTTTTTCTAGTACAAAGATCAGGTACCAAGGGGGAGGGATAGGTTTCCTGGGAAGCCTGATGTGAAGCACCCCTTTGAGGAAAAGTCTGACCTCCAGTCTGGAAGCCAGAGGAGGGGAGATAGGCAGACAGGCAAAGATGGCAGATAAATACACTTTGACTGATGAGTATGTTAGTCCTGAGTGAAGTAGCTCACACAAATAGGAAAGGACCATAAGTACAGAGGTAGTCAGAAGGTCCTGTTTTTTTGCTGACACCAGTAGGAGAATCTGTTCCATTTGGATACATAGCTTCTCCTGGTACTAGGTTTTCTAGCCTCCTGCAGAACATTGAGCACGTCCTCTGAGTATAGGTGTTTGTAGGGGATCAAAACCCTATCGCCCATAAGGTTAATTTCAGATTGTTCACCTGAGGGTGTGGTAGGGATTCCCTGTCCTGTGTGAGCAGGTCTATTCAATGGGGTAACCTGCGGTGATTGCCCTTGGCTAGTAGATGTAGGAAGGGAAACCAATGTTGTCTTGGCCAAAAGGGGGTCACCAGTAGGATTTTTGGGTTGTCCCAATATACTTTCAGAAGGACTTTCTGAATTAAGGTGAAGAGGGGGAAAGCATAAAGGTACATTCCCTCCCAAGAGAAGGAGAAGGCGTCCACTTTCCACGCTTGTGGATGCGGATTCCTTGTGCAGAATTTGGGCAGCTGTCTGTTCTGGGCGGAGGCAAAATGATCTGCTTGTGGAATACTCCACCTGTAGATTATGTCCAGAAATACTTCCCTGTGAAGCATCCATTTGTGACTTGGAGCTGAAGTTCTGCTCAGAAAGTCTGCCATGACATTCTCTGTGAAGGGATATAAACAGCTACCAGATGAATGTGGGAAGATACTGCTAGGTTCCAGATCTGGATTGCTAGACCGCACAGAGGCTAGGACTTTGTTCCCCCCTGCTTCTTTATGTACCACAAGACCATCATATTGTCTGTGATTACTTTCAGGGTTCTTGGCTGAAGGTTTGATTTGAAGGTTAACAGGGTCAAGTGTAAAGCCCTCATTTCTTTGATGTTGAGCTGGTCCTTTTGTCTTGGGTTGGACCAAGTGCCTTGCACCGAGAGTTGTTTTTGGTTTGTAAGTAGCACTGCCCCCCACCCCAGGTCAGAAGCATCTGTGGAGACCTGATGGAAGGGCGCAGGGACCTGAAGGTGGTCCCCTTGTTTGAGGTGGAGAGCTGATAACCACCACTGGAGTTCCTTCTTCAAACACTGAAGTAAGGGGAGGGGTGTCCAGGGGCTGAGAGTGTTGGCTCCATAAGTTTTTCAGGACCCACTGGATTTTCCAGATGTGGAGTTTTGCCAGGGGCAACATGGGTATAAGTGATGCCAAGTGGCCTAGAACTCTTACGATTGCTCGAGCTGGCAAAGAAGTGTGGGAGAGAAGTTTTTGGAAGTATAGACAAAGTTCTAGAATTCTTTGATCTGGAATGAAGGCTTTCATTTTGTCTGTTCTGATCCTGCATCCCAGGAAAACCAGGTCTTGGGAGGGGATCAGGTGAGACTTTTCATGGTTTATGGTGAACCCTAGCTGAGTTAGGGTGGAGATTACCTGTTGTAGATGAAGGAGGACTGGGCGGTCTTGATGAAGAATGAGCAGGTTGTCCAGGTATGGGTATATCTGAATACCCTGAGTCCTGCAGTGAGCGAAGACGGGGGCCAGGCACTTTGTGAAGACTCGGGGAGCAGTTGAGAGTCCAAAGGGCAAGGCAGAGAATTACAAATGGCAACAGCCTATTGCAAATCTGAGGTATTTCCTGTAATCTGGGTGAATAAGGATGTGTAGGTAGGCATCCTTCAAATCCAGGGCTACCATGAAAGCCTGAGTTGGAATGAGTGGTAAGAGCAGGGGTAAGATAACCAATTTGAAACTGGGAACTTTGAGAAAGAGGTTTAGAAAGGTTAAGTCTAGGATTGGCCTCCATGGGCCGTCCTTCATTGGTACCAAAAACATTCTAGAGTTAAAAAAGCCTATGTTTCTTTGATGGCATGGTAACTGTTCTATGGTACCTTGATCTAGAAGTCATTGAATGATGGGGGGTGGGGGGGAGGGTTTGGCTTGCAGGTGGTTGAAGGATACCTCGAAAGGGGGGTAGCATCTACCAAGTCATGAAATAGCCTGACTGAATGATGAGAGCACCCATTGTTCTGATGTGATTATCTGCCAGGAGGGAAGGGAGATGGTATGTTGGAGGGAAAGTGGGGTGTTTTGGTGCTAGGGTGGCTAGTCACAGAGGAGGCGGTCTGGAGTGGTCAGACTGCCCTCGAAAGGGCGTAGTGGACAAACTGGTTGGAAATCTAGGAGTAGAGTTTTTCCTGGTTTGTCTGTGTCCTATAGACTGTGAAGCAGAGTGAGAGAACTGCTTTCTGACAAAGGAAGTTTTTTGTGGATAATTCCTGTGGTATCTTGGAATAGGAGACACCAATAGGTGTTTAAGGTTTTGGAGTTCCTTACCCTTTTCTTGAAGGGATTTTAGGAGTTCTGCTGAGGCTTGTCCGAACAGAGCTTTGTTATCTAGGGGTGCATCCAACAATTTTCTTTGCACATCCATGGGTAGGGGTTCTAGTCTCACCCAAGAGTATTGCCTCAAGTCTGATCCAGATGCAGCAGACTTAGATGAGGCTTCCACAGCATCATAACTGCACTGTGAGTGCCTAGTTACTTGGGATACAGTGCAGAGGAGGGCATTTATTTGTGCTTTAATGGGAGAGTCTGGAGCCTCAGACAGTAATGTGGAGGCCTTGGTAATGGTATCCAGGACATATCTAGCCATATGTGTTTGATAGCTGAGAACTCTAATAGCCAGAGTTGAGGAGGTATAAACTTTCTTGCCTATTCTGTCCATGAATTTACTGTCTTTGTCTGTGGGATAAAGATCATTTGAAGGTAGTTCCCCTAGATGATTTGTCAGCAGAGACAGCGACAACTGCTAGGTTTACTGGTGGGTTCCTAAATAGGTATTGGGTATCCTGAGGGACCTTGTAGAATCAGTCCGGTCGTTTAGAAGCTGGTGGTTGAGAGTCAGGGGATTAAGAAGCAGTCAAGACAGCACCCTGGAAGGCAGGTAGCAAGGGGGCCACTGCTGAAGGAGAAAGTTGCTCCATTTGTAAAAGGCTGAAGTACCTTTTCTTGATGTCAAATACTTCAGAGGCCTGCCATTTAAAATGCTACCTCATAATGCCATTTAAAATGCTCCCTCATAAGGGAGATTGTGTCTCCAAAGGTGATTTCTTCCCCTGGAGACTCAGGAGTAATGGAGTCTTCCTCCTCTGGGGTGATGAAATCCTTTGGGGACTTTATTTGGGTTTCATATGAAACAGATTCATCTGAAGAGGAATACTCTTCCTCTGATACCTGTAAAGCAGGTAGAGGTGAGGGGGCTGGTGGGGCCTGTTGTGTCTGTAAGGCCTGAAAAGCCTTAAAAAGGCTTTGAGAAAAGAAATTCCCATCCAGGAAGGGTGTTTAACCGTTTTCTTTTTCTTTATGGGAGTAACTGGTGCAGAGAGAATCAGAGCAGATGTCTGCCTGGGTGGAAGTGAAGGAGCAAGGCCCTCTGACTGACTGAGACATGGTTCCCCTCTGCCATCAGGACCTGATGGCTGAACAGCCTCAGCAGACGTACTCAAAGTTCCCACCACCCTGACTTCCATTGAGGTTCCCGGGCCTAGCTTGGAAACAGATGTCTGGGAAGATGCCGGGGATTCATTAGCCTCAAGAACCTTCTCGGACGCCTGAGACCCAGCGTGGGATTCCAGCCTAACTTTCTTGGCCTTCTTCCTTGTGGCTTTTCAGATGCCCCCATACAGAGTGCAAGACGTCGGAGTTTCTGATTTTCTAAGTACAATTTCAGTGCGGCAAGACGGCTACAAACGTTTTCGGTAAGAAGGATTTGCAAATAGGGCAGGATGTATGGTTCTGGGCCTCTCCTAAGCAAAAAAGGCTCTTCTCATGCACGTCCTTGTGAGGAATTTGTCTCGCACAAGTACACTTCCCTTTTCTAGCTGACATGTAAGACTTAATAATCAAAGGTAATGAAAAAAAATACAACAGGGCATTTATCTGTATCGGCAGGAGAATGGTAGTCTGGTCTGGAGACTTTTAATGGTCGTCGGAAAACGCGATCTTCTTTCGGAACTGGCAAACAGGCATCTGGCATTCACTGTAGCAGGAAAATTCTGAGGAGGGTGCATGCAGAAATCACTTTTATACCCTACCTCGGTTTATGGCCCTGACAAGGGATGTCAGATGTACCCTCCTGAAGCAAAGACTTTGGAATACTGACTGGAAGACGGTGCTGCAGGCCGCAACTCCCTACTGTTATGAATACTGCAACATATGACTAGAAAGACATCCCTATTGTTTGACTGAAAGTTAGATTTTGAAGTAGGTCAATCTCAAACCAATTTGAATAAGAGTCTACCAACACCAAGTAATGTTGACCATTCCACTCAAAGATATCTGTGGCTACTGTCAACCAAGGTAGTTCAGTAATCTGGCTCAACTGAAGTGGTTCTTTCTGTTGATGCGGCTTTGTACTGTTACATACTGAACAAGATGAAAGTACTTTCTCAATATCTCTTGACATAGAAGTCCAAAAATACTAGACCTCTTGCCATTCTTATGGTATAATCAATTCCAGGGTGGCCACGATGGAAGATCTTATACTCTTGTTGCAAGGATTTTGGAACAATCACTTTAGGACCTTTCATGATGATATCGTCTGACAAAATCTCATCTCTGTATGGAAAGTACGGTTGCACATCTACTGGTAAACAAGACTGCTTTGAAGGCTTTCCTCAACTGATAAAGTGGTTGAGCTTCTGCAGAATTGGATCTGAAGCTGTGTGAGTTCTAAGCTCATCAAGATGTGTGGAAGAAAAATATCTCACATCAATGACCACAAAATAAAGTTACTTATTGTTATGCTGTTCTGTGTTTTTTCTGGGTGATCTGGATAAGGCATCAGCAAGATAAAGAAGTTTGCCTTTAGTGTAAACAAGAGTGAAACTGTACTTCTGCAATTTGAGCATCACACATTGCAGTCTAGCTGTAGCTGTATGCTACTATCTCAAAATAGTAACAAGAGGTTGGTGATCAGTTTTGATCTGGATAGGTCGACCATAAATATAATCATGGAACTTTGAACATGCAAACACAATTGCCAAAAGTTCTTTCTCAATCTGGGCATATTGCATCTCAGTCTGGGTAAGAGTTCTCGATGCATACACTACTGGTCTACCCTCCTGAAGAATGACTGCACCTAGACCAAACTTAGAAGCATCACAGGAAAGAGTAACTGGTTTATGAACATCATAGTAGCTGAGAGTTGGTGGGTTGGCAATTTTCTGTTTTAGGGCATCAAATACTCATTGGTGTTGCTCAGACCATGACCAAATTACATCTTTGCATGTCAGCTTCTCAGCTGTGCTGAAAGTTGGCTTAAATCTGGAATGAACTTGCCTAGATAGCTGACCATGCCAAGAAAACATTGTACGGCTGGAAAATTTTCTGGAGCTGGCATCTCAAGAATTGTTGCTTGCTTGGAAGGATCGGGTTGCAAACCTGAACTGGTAAACAAGTGACCAACATAAGTAACTTCTCATAGCCTGAACTTGCACTTCTGAGGATTCAGCTTAAGATTCACTTCACATGCTCTTTCCAGAACTTTCTTGAGGTTTCTGTCATGTTCAACTTTACCATGGCCTCCAACTAAAATATCAGCTACTATAACAGCACATGGATAGTCAGAAAACATTTGCTCCATCGCACGCTGAAAGACTTCGCTGGCAGACTTTATTCCAAATGGCATTCTCAGAAATCTGTATCTTATGTGGTTAACAATGAAGATTTTCGGTCAAGCAAAATTTGCCAAAATGAACTTTCTGCACCTAAGACAGAGAAACAGTGGTGTTTGGCATGAGGGCAGCAACCTCTTCGACTGTGCGCATAGAATGATGAGGTAATTTTAATGTTTTGTTCAGATCTCTTGGATCAATACATATTCTAATATCATCTGAGCTTTTTTTTACGCGCTACCACCATGGAAGATACCCATTTAGTAGGTTCTTCTACTTGACAAATTACTCCTAGCTGCAGCATTTTGTCTAGCTCGGCTTTGACTCCGCATAGCTAATGGAACTTTCCATGCCGGTTTGATAAATGGGCTGACCTCTGGGTCTAACTTCATGGAGTACACAACTGGTAATTCGCCTAGTTTGTCTCAAAAATATCAGTACAGTCAGAAAAAATTGTTTGGGCGAAATGTGAGCTGTTGTCATTCAGGCTTACATTGTGAACTTCTTTATTAAATGAAAGCAGTCCCATTTTCAAACGGTCTCTGAGGCCTGATAATGACTGCACTTGTCTCTTGACTACGAAAAGTTGCAAGTCATAGCTGTTCCCACCAGAATGGCATGAAATCCCTACTGAGCCTTCGGTTTGAATCTCTTCATCACCATAAGCAACAAGCTTCGCACACTTTGTCAAATCAAGTTGTTCTGCAGTTTTTACTCTAACAAATGTTTCTGCTGACATAACATTGCACTTTGAGCCAGTATCTACTTTGAGCTCTATGGGACACACCCATTAACAAACAGTACAAAAGATCTCATTCTTTGCTCAGAAATCTACCTACTGCATTGACTGTTTCACCAAGCACAGTCACACCAACAACATAAAAAGTAGGGTTGCAACTTTCTAATTGATCAACTTGCCTCTTGGAATGCCCTTTTTTAATAAAAGAATGTGCCTTGTTTGATTTACAAAAACGTTTGAAATGATTCCATTTATTGCAAGAATGAAACTGATGACAAAAATCTAAGCATTTTTCTGTTTTGGGTTCATGATTTCCACACCAATTATGACAGTTGAAAATAAAAGCTGAGTGGGGGCACATGTTTTGACTTTGCTGACTCACCCGTATGCTTCACTGAGCATGCTTTGGAATTTGCTGGAAAGACTTGGGGTTTCCCAGGGACTGTTACAGGACCTGCAGTAGTTGTTGTCTGCTTGGGCCTGTTTCCTTTAACCATGTGTTGCATACTATCAACATGAGTTTTGCTACTGTGCCTTCTGCAGCTATTTGCATTTGTAAGCATAATTGTGTGCTTTTCTGTAAGCTCATATATCTGACAAATCTCAATGGCCTTATTTAATGTTAAATCACTGTCTCAAAGCAAAATCTTTCTCACTGTGTCATTATTAATACCACATACAAGCCTGTCCTTTATCAACTCATCTCTCACATCACCAAATCTGCACGTTTTGGCCTTATTTCTCAAGTCAGTTATATATGCTGCAAAAGTTTCACTAGGCTTTTGATCCCTTATGTAAAATATGTGTCTTTCCATTGTAATATTCATTTGGGGGTTACACATTTCTCTATATTTATATTTTAAGTACTCTGGATCTTCCCTTGTTTCAGCCAGTACCACTATAGGGTCTTCCCCCTCCCTTGCAAACACAGCAGGAGCACACACAAATGAACGCTCTCTTTCAATGGCCTCTGAACCAGCTAAATTAAGCAGAATAAATGCTTTTGTATGTGCATCTTTGTCAGAAAAAACAGCCTTTATGAAAATATTGTATTCCTGCTCAAACACTCTCCAATTTTCTGCAACATTGTTATCAAACACAAGCTGGGTGGGTCTGAGAAATCCTCCTGCCATGCCCACAGATTATAGTAAAACAGAATGCAAAATGGCCCTTGTAAATATGTATGAACATGCACATACACCAGGTACTTGTAATAATATTCAAATGCACAAAAAGCTCTTCAAAATACTGTACTCTGAGAAATATGCTTTGAAAGAACTCTACTTTGTGAAATATTCTTTGAAACAACTTTACTTTGCAAAAATAACTGCACTGTAATACTGCACACACATGCAAACACTTTGCACACTTCGGATACTTTGAATAGCCTTAGTTAATATAAAACAGTAGTATATACTGGACTTGATGGGATGCAGGCGTATCAGGATCTATCAAGTAAGGGGAGAAATAGCCAAAATAATACACTAACACAAATAAGGGCTGACTAAGGGCAGCAATAATATAAAATATAGACTGTGTCCCACACAGCAAATAGGGCTCAACATAAAAAAATACAGCGGCTACAGCAGTTTACACCATGTGAAGCCTTGTTCCACAATCTAAACAGTGTAGTAAACAACAGCACACCAAGTCACAGTATCAAGTAAAATTCACTTGCCCAAACTGAGTCAAAAATCAGATATATGCTTTTAAATCAAACAAAAACCTTTTATAAATAACACAAATAAACATTTACTTAGAGGTTCCCTTGTCAGAAATAAAAAAAAATATTTACAGAAAATGCAAATTAAGTAATTTGTTACAAAATTATGATTTAATGATAAAAAACAACTACAGTAGTGTTAAATCATTAGTAAATATCATAGAAATAAAGAAACAAATGAAAAAAAATGGAATATTTTCATGGTTTAATTTCTCCAAGTCTTTTGGGTTTCTAGTACCATGATGGGAATGGACCCCATTCCTAAGTCAAAGTATAATGAGTTGCAGCTGTGGGGCACAGAAACACATCTAGCTTGCTTCACCACTGTCATACTTCTCCCGCAAAAATGCATAGCAATACAAAAGTAAGTCACAACATTTTAAATTGCAGTGTCTGTTTTAGACTTTGTGAAATCATTTTTTTTTGAGTTAGTAAATCAAGATGTGGGGAAAAAATTGATTACTTTCATATGAAAGGCTAGCACATTCCAAACACGCTGATTTTTCACATGACCAAAAGGTTTCAGACAGCCAGTGATGGTACAGGGATTTTGCATGTTTTGTTGTTGCCTCACAGTAAGACGTTGTCCTGTTCGATTCTCAGCTAAAGCGTCTTCTGTGTGGAGACATGCGTGAATGGGCGTACCTTCATTGAAGGTTGTGGGTCAGGCCTGGCAAGTCGGTACGTAAAAATCTACTGCCAATCATTAGCGGACCGGAGTTCCGCTGTGGCGACCCCTAACCGGGAAAAGCCGAAAGATACAACAACAACAACATGTAAGGATGCTGTAAAATCACTAAACATGAATTGGGAAAACTAACACAAGAAAAATCTAAAAGTTTTAGGAATCAGTGTACCCAAAATATAAAACACGTAAAAGGTGTCAGTTTTTGAGGTCATTAGCATACACTGATTTCCTCCCGCAAACTTGTGCTACAAAAAACACATTTACTTCAGCATATGAAGTAAACCCAAAGTATTAAATTCCCCAGCCATGAACATGTTAGGTAGCAAGCTTTCCACTGTTGTAATATTTTGATAAGTCTAGTGCTATATATATGTACTTACACAATCAAAATCGGACAGACACACACACACACACACACACACACACACACACACACACACACACACACACACACACACACACACACACAATGACATATGCAAAGATGTGTGCGTGTCTATGTACGTGTATAAATTATGGGTCAAATCAAACTACCCATTGGACTAGACTGTTAAGCTTTTAGGTGTGAAAAGACCAAGCTGATGTTGCAGATGTTCTGGAAAATACTACAGACTGATTAAGATAGTCATGAAAGCATTATAATTTAGTATAATGATCTGGTTCTATAACCTTATGAAATGCACTTACGGTTCATACTGTTAGGCATGTATTGTAAAGGTTAGAATGAATATGAAAATGTGCTGTTTATATACATGAACAAATAATATATAAGCAATAATGAAAAAGTTCTCAGGTAACAATGAGGAACGGGCAAACATGAATAAATTCATTTTGGCAGTAAACTTACTTTGAACAAGTCCTCTCCTTCAGAAATTTCTTCTTCAATTTCTTCACCAATGCTGATCTCACTTTTTGTTTTATCTGAGCGATGGCTAGCACTGCAAATACAATTAATTTAATAGATTTTTTACAGTGTACATAAATAGAAACAAATATGATGTAGTTATACCCAATCAGAAGTTCTGTATGTTGCTTTTTTTGCTTCCTTTGCTTTCAAAATACAAAATTAAATGACCTAATACTATTCCATGCACATTTCTTCCAGACATCTCTTAAAAGGTTAGACTGCTCAAGCCTATCTGAGCTAGAGCTCCCACTTGTCCCTCTTTATGCAGGATAATCCCTATTTGGGCAAAATGGCAAATGTCCTGAGATTTCAAGTATTTTTTCTAGTAGCTGTCACACTTTATATAAGAATATTTAGGAGATGATCAAGTGTCATCTTTGTGATAAGCAGACGAAAACCCATATGTTAAGAATATTACAACAGTGATTTCAGTCAGGACATCTGCCAACATTCATAGAAAACATTTAATTAACTATCTTACAAACTAAGAGTAACCTAAGTGGTAGGAATGTCATCTATGGAGGAAGGATTAGTTAATAATATCCTCTACACAAATAATGTATATTAAATGAAATGTACTTTGGGGTGGCTGTGTAGATACTGTATATTTAAAATATAATTCAAATAACATGCAGAAATTGTAATGTATTTAGAATAAAGGTAAATTATTCACCTTAATAAGACCATTGACATGAATTGGTTACTTTACTTCCTGAAAAAAATATCCCCAGTTCAGTCAGCATCCCTAAAATTGCTCAGAAAAGGAATTCATTTTTTACATAGTTAAATTAGTTTTTATTTTACTGTGTCTGGAGTTCAATATTTCATAATTTGTTTAGCAGTTTTCTGTATCTGAATTATCTTTTTAAGTATATATATTGGTCAGCACAGAAACAACACACAGACATCAAGAAATACAATAGCAAGGGGGCTTACAGCTTGTTTTAGGACTGTATAAACACCAACTGTTGCTTCTTTTGCTATGAGCACACACTAACATTCACTGACTTGGGCTTCTGGCAGTAAACAATATTCTGTGGCCACGTACAGTAAAACGGACTGAAGCCTTTGACAGATGCTGTTTGAAGTCAGTGTCCCATGGCTGGCCTGGCTTACTTTGTCTAAACAAAGATAATAATACATGCTTTCTTTCAAAGAAAGCATATACATTTATCAGTTAAAAAAATTAAATGAACAAGACTCCTTTCCTTTAGTCCTTTAATGCACAGAATGTACACTGCACCATTGTTCCGCCATGCTATGCTCCTGGTTTAACGTGGTCAATGAGGAGGAATCCCCTGAAAACGATGTAGGGGAATCTCACTGCCATGTGTACCCCTGATGGCTAATCCTTTTGTCTGAAATTATCTGTTGCCAAAAGAAAAAGAAAGAAAGAAAGAAAAAGAAAGAAATTAAGAACCATAATTTGAGACAGATTGGGGGGGGGGTTACAGTCTGTAGACAGTTATTCAGATGAACTGTTCTTGTTTCTGTAAGCCTCCCCCCTTTTCTTTTTAGAACCTCTTTGCCATTGTTTTTGGACATCTGCTTACCTAAAGATTACTGAATCTATTTATTTTCTTTATATAAAAGGATCCTGAGTTACAGTTTAATCCTTTAACAAACATGGGGAAGGAATGCTGACAAATCTTTGTCATCCATTTAAACAGTTTCCCAAACTCATCTTCTTTGTGACCTCATCAACAGATGGTTGAAATACAACCTCTTTACCAAGAGGATAATTCAAAATATCAGCTTTTACATCTTCAAGCAAATGTTGAGCATGTAATCATGCAAACCTTCTCATCACAGACCCAGTATGTGCTGCTCTGGAAGAGGCATCAGCTGAGTCATAAGAACACTTCAAAGGATGTTTGGTTACTGAGTATTTAGAGCAGATTCACACTCAGATGAAGGAAAAGTGGCAGTAATACTTCTCATATTTTCAAAATAAGCAAGCAAAATCTTTCATATGTGGGCTTTTCTATTAGGAAGTCTAAAAACAGACTGGCAGGAATACAGTCTTTTCCAAATCTATCAAAAGCTTTCCCATCCTTGTCAGACAAACAGGAATTAAAAACAGGGATTAACATTTACTAAATGCTTAGTTGCAAAAGGACTGGACAAAGAGATCACTACAAAGTCAGATCTGAGATTAAAAATACGTTTTTATAAGGTTGAGGAGCCTTGTACAGTCTATCTACCTTTGTAAGGGCTGTAGGATGACAGACAGGCATGTTGTAGGCTATCATAAAAACATCCTTCAAAGCTGGAAGAACAGGAGGAACCAGCAGTATGCTGATGAAATTCCATCTGTAATAAATCATATTTTTCAATGAAACTGGAATATCATTTTGTACCTTCTTAAAATATTGATTCACTCTATTGTTTCAGAAAAGGAAAATTCTTCCAAAGAAAAATCAGTAGTAGTATTCTCTGCATAATCCCATTCTGTTGTCTGAAGAGAAATAATTGAATGAGGTATAATTATAATTCCTGTCCATAACACTGAACATTTTCAGAAGCTTAAGAATTTCTTTTCCTTTCACCAAAAAAAACAGAATGTAAATGGTTAACAGCCTGAGCTAAATCCCTCAGCTAAGCCAAATAAATCTTCCTTATCTAAGGTAACAGAGGAAGAAGATGATAAATGTTTAACTTTTGACTGGAATGACCACAGAAGCAGACATACTCATGTCAGGTATATTATTCAGGGGAGCAGGAGTCTTAGTCCTGCTAGGCAGAGAAGCATCTCCCACTCCTTGCTTCAAGACAGACAAGTGTGGTTCTCCCATGCCCACAGATGACATTCCAGTAGCAGCAGAGGACATGTCTAACCCCCGGTCCATGGTGGCTGAAGGGACCACACCAGAGTAACCCAAGGAAAATTATGACTGGTCACAGGAACCTTAAATAGCCACTGCAGGATCACTCCATCTGCAGCTGAGGCAAGGAAGCAGTCTGCTGAACTGGCAGAGATGGTATTGAAATTTTATTCTGTTTGTGTCCACAGGAAGAAAGAGCAAGGAACCAGTAAGCTGTTTTATAGCCCCAGCCTCGAAAAATAATTCATAAAATTATCAATAAATACAGAATAAACTTGAAGAGAATAAAAATGAAAGTTATGCATTTATCAAAAAGACACAGCCGTTCATTCAAGTCTGCTTGATAAGATGTGGATCCTCACTCTACTTGCTGGATATGATTCGGCAGCAGGGCTGCAGCCTGGTGCCCCTTTAAGAATTTTCCCTCCTATATCAGACCACTTGCTTTAATTACCCAAGATCTAGGTATGGACTACCTTGCCTGAAAAGTAACCAAGATTAGCTATAGCCAAAATGTCATTCAGATTAGAAAGAGGGGAAGGGGTATAGAAGGAGGGTTGTCATATCGGACGTACATGAATGAAAGGATGTTACAGTTACATACTTACTATAATAATAGATATGACTAATCTGTATCCATCTGTCTCAACCTGTGGGTTATCTGATCAGACTCAGATCCAAAACAAGCCATATTCCAAATATTCAGACACAGAGCTCTCCTTCTCTGTCCATAAGCCCCTACTGTTGTACCCTCTGCTCAGATCGAATTTGCCCCCTGAAGAGAACTTTGAACCACCACAAAATCATAATTAGGATGGAGAAAAAGCAGTCAAGGAAGAGAGGGCCACAGAAACAGATCCTCCTGTGGAGGCTTCGAGACTGGAGCATCAAAGCCAATCAGGAGCACTCACTACGAAATGACATTTGGAGAAGGCATGGAGGGATAGTTGAGATGGACAGATACAGAAAACATAGCTCTATCATTATGGTAAGTACATAAAGTTTGTATACAAATTTCTCTCATCAGTCTGGACTCAACCTGTGGGACAGAGTCAGCAACCACTAAAAACCTCAGGGAGGTCAAAGAGAGAACATTCCACAAGATACTGTTACTAAAAGAACCTCTACATCTATACTGCACATCCAGTTTGTAGTGAGATACAAAGGTATGAGTACCAGACCAGGTAAATGCAGAACAAATATCATCAATAAAAGTTTGCATGAAAAAGGCAGTTAATATAGCCACTGCTCTTGTGACATGACCTGTAGACTTCGCAAGCAAAGGAATTCTTTTCAAGGAGTATGCATAGGAAGTACAATCAGAAAGTAATTTGGACAGGGTCACTTCGGCTTGTCAAGTCTTGCCTTAGGAAAAAAAAAAAAAAAACAGTTGGTCATATTTTCTGAAAATGAAAGTTACATACTTAACCACAACAACAGATGCGTGTTGTCTCATTTTTGTCTGTTTTTTCATTTGTGTTGTCAGATCAGACCTTGGTGCCTTCTGTCAGAGCTTTGGATCTGAGACTCAAACTCCTCCCCTACATACAATTTCCTCTTTCTGTCTGAATTACCTCAGATGAAGTTTGCTAACTATTCTACCCATACAGAAAAGCTATCTTGATAATAAAGGGAACTATTGTGGAATGAAAATAACAACGTAAGGGTGTTATGCTTGGTAAGGTGACCTTATACAGACAGGGTTTTAGATGGGGGCTGTCTAAGCACCAGAAGATTGTATATGCCAATTTGGAAAGGGGAGGAGGGAGGGATGTTAAACCAGATGAAAATGAAACAACACACATATAATGTTATAGAAAGTACATAACTTTCATATCTGATGTCTATTTTTATATGATTCAATACTTGGGGCAGATTCCCAAGCTGCCTAAAGGACCTGGGTGGTCTCATGGAAGAATTCCTGAGAATGGCAGTGCCAAAGGTTGAGTGAGCTCTAGAATGCACATCCAACTTGTACTGAGATATGAAGGTGTGGACTGTTGACCAAGTTGCCACCATACCTCTTAACCTGGAAACATAAAAAATCTGTACAAGGCCCATGAAAAATAGGTACAAATCTGTATGCTGATTAACATACAATTTGCACACATAATTATGTAACCCCATCCACTCTGATAGAATTGTGGGATACCAATGCAAACTAAAAGAACAGACAACCAAAATATGGCACCAGAGTTCCCAGCCATTCCAATGTCCCATTACCTGGTTATTTCTCTCCCTTTACCATAAACACTAATGTGCATACTGCTTTACTTCTACAATGATTATTTGTATTTTATTTTTACATTTTATAGCACAATGCACAAACACTAATAGACATCTGCTAAACAAAGCAATATGGTCTCACAATGAACCCACAGCCTTCTGCATCAAAAGCAAGTATTAATTTCTCCCTGTTGTGCTACTAACAACACAAACAGATTTGGCATAACCAGCACTAAACGTCTCTGTCCCTGAAGAAATATGCAGCACAAGACATCTGGAAAAGCCAACATTTATTTTTTTGGGGGGGGGGGGGAGACAAAAGCCCCAAACCAGGGACACATTTTAAACATTGCTTGTATAATCTTAGAAAAGTTGCTAGAATAAAATGTTTTATTTTACCATGCATTTCCTGAAAGATAGGAAGACTGAAACTTAAATGGCTATCGTTATTTAGTGAATTCAGTTCAACTTCTCACTGATTTTTTAGAAAACCACAAATTTTAAGAACAGACCAAATGTATGAGCCAAACATTTCATAAAACTTTGGACATTGAGAACTATGGTTATCTCCTTAAATCACAACTGGGCATTTACACACACACACACACTTGGTCAGAACCTCACCCATTAAACTAAAGCACAGTCTGCAGTAAAATGAAAGTACACTCCTGCCGATGCATCCTGCAGCATTTAAAGTAAAATGAAAGTAAAGCACAGTTTCTGCAGTAAAATGAAAGCACACACACACACTTGCTCAGAACCTCACCCATTAAAGTAAAGCATAGTTTCTGCAGTAAAATGAAAGTACACACACACACACACACACACACATACACACACACTCATTAAACAAGTATCCATCACATATAACAGTTCATTAAACAAGTATCCAGCACACACAACGGATCATTAAATAAATCTCCACCAGCACACTGGCTCATTTAATAAATATCTAGCACACATAATGGTTCATTAAATAAATATCCAGCACACACAACAGCTCAATAAATAAATATACAGCACACTGTGGTATCATTCACTCAGAATTTTAATACAAAAAGTTTTTTTGTTAATGCATATTTTATGAAGAACAGTAATCTGGCATTAATCTGTTTGAGACTAATAGTTTACAAAGTCTATGTGCTTGTCTCTAGTGACTAATCAGTATTTTTGGTCAAATTTACATGTCTGGCATCAAGTCCCTGTCACTTAAACAATGGTAATGATTAAGTGTACAGACAAGGGCTATTACAACAGAGCTCAGTCAACTAGCGTGTTTAAATTTAATCCACACATAGCAGGAAATGTGGGAACTGCTGCCTACCAGTCGCACACAAACACACAGTGCAGAAAGTAAACAGGCAATCCCATCATGTTACACACAGACCCAATACACAGCCTTTACACACACACACACACACACACACACACACACACACACACACACACACACACACACACACACACACACACACACACACACACACAGACACCACTGGTTCTGCAGTCAACAGTTAAGAACAAACCAAGAGAAAGAAAGTAAGAAAAAACAGTCATCTGCAACATGAATGACTCATGGTCAAGTTTCCTGACATCTGTCTGCTGCCTAAATTTGATGCTGCTGAAGGCCGATTAACTGGAACTGCAACCTCGGTTCATGGGGAAGGCTGGCAATAATCACTGCAAACTCGGTGTCACTCTCTTATAAAACAAATGGGTCTGTCAACCTTTTGTTTCTAAAGTGGGGAATTAGGGAATTTACCATATTAACTAAAGTGAGCTTCAGAAAGCGGTGATGAGACTTTGCTTTCTCGTCCTCGCAGTGGCCCTGTCTAGGAACACACACTCATTAAGTAAATATCCAGTTTGGCAGCAAAAATGGCTCATTCTATCCAACCTTACACATACACCCTCTTCCTACCTTTCCAGGCAGCTCCAGCTCAGTAAATATCCAGCAGCAGCACATGAAAATGGCTCGGCAATCGGCATGCCTCGCATCGCAGTTAAGGATTTGAGCAGTCACACACACCCTTCCTTTCCAAGTACCTCAATAAAGATAAGAGACTCCAGTTCATAAAAAGCACGTGAAAATGGCTTCGCGGATTTGTGGTTAAGGATTTGAGCAGCCGGAAATGCACGTTCAGCTTCAGCTCAATTCCGACAGGCTGGCAGGCCGTTTCAAGGAGCTGACGTTATCGTGCATGTGATGATGTCAGCTCAAAAACCAGGAAATAAAATTTAAAAATAAAAGTGCCAGGAATTCAGAAATTAAGGGGTGCCACTCGGGAATCGTGGCACTCCAATATATGGACCCCAAAACTCGGTAAAAAATGAGTAATTCGGTACGGTTGGGAGGTATGGCTGCCACTACACAGATGTCATTAATTGTGGCTCTTCTCGAGAATGCTATAGAGGTAGCAATCACTCAAGTGGAATAAGTCTTAGGTTTGGAGTGGAGCGATAACCCTAGAGTTTTATAAACAAAGGGAGAGCAGTTCGCCAGCCACTTGAAGTGTAACTTTCGAAACACAGTGTCCCAATATTGTTTTGGACAAGGAGACAAAAAGTTGATCAGATTTTCTAATATATTTGGTATGGTGTACGTAAAATACAAGTTATCTGTGAACATCTAATTAAACACATGTTCTCCTTTGTTAGAGTAATTTGGGAAAAAATACTGACAGCTCAATGCACTGATTCAGATTCACTTCCAATGAAATTTCTGGGAGAAAGGTAAGGTTTGTTCTCAATGACACTGTCTCTGTGAAAGATGAAGAGAGTGACTTGCATGAAATTGCTTGCAATTCTGAAACTCTTCTATTAGAAGTAAATGGCAATCAGGAAAACAGTTTTCCAAGAAAGAAACTTCAAGTTAGCTGACACTATTGGCTCAAAAAGTTTGAGAGTCAATGACTGAAGTAACAATGTGCCATCCCAAGGAGGAATTGGTTCTCTAATAGCAGGCTCAAGCTAAAAAAAAAAAGTACTTTTTAGGAAAACTTTAAATATCCTAACAGAAGCAATGGGTGCATTACGACCTATGTGAAAATATGAAATGGCAGCCATTTGAACTTTGACAGTAGAAAAACTGGAACCCTGGTGGAAAAGTTTTGAAAGGAATTCCAGTATAGGATTGGAGAGGGGCAGAAAAAGGATCTAACCCTATGGATGACACCCAAAGAGAAAATATTTTCCATTTGCTTTTATAAGTCTTTTTGGCTGATTATTTGTGAGAAGAAATTACGTGGACTACTGGAGAAGACAGCCTGCCATATTTGGCTAATGTTAAAACTAGAAAAATCACGTGGTTAGTTTTAGGGTTTGAATATTTGGTACAGGCATCCTGGATGGGTGACTGAGGAGATCTGGAATGGGATCCAGCATCCAGTGAGGGTGTAGCAAATAAGGCCTAAGAAAGAGAAATAAAACTTGCCGGGGCCAGAACGGGGTAATGAGGATCACCTTGATATTACATCTCTGTAGCCTTCTGTATGAATTTTAAGAGAGGTATTGGCAGGAAAGCATACACAGAAGACCCAGGAGCCAAGTGTAGACTACAGCATCTCTCAGTGACTGTCCCTGTGGAGGGATGAGGACAAAAATAATTGCTGCACTTGTTTAGATAACAGGCAAAGAGATTGCAACATGGTTGGCCCTAGTGGCTGAAATTCTCCATTACCACTGTCTGATTGAGAGACCATTCATGAGGTAACAGAATAGACTTGCTCACCCTGTCTGCTATAACACTTGATGTCTCAGGTATGTGCTTTGCTACCAAAAATTGACGGGAAGACATCGACCATTGCCAAACTCACATTGCCTCCCAGCAAAGAGGATATGAACATGTTCCCTCTTGCTTGTTGATGTACCATACCAACAACATATTGTCTGTCATTATGGAATCACTTACTTGGGTAGGTAGTCCTGAAAAGCCTGCAATACTGGGAGGACTGTTCTCCTCGCCAAGATATCAATGTGAAGTTTGGCCTCTGCAGGTGACCATGTGCCTTGAACAGTCTTCCTCTCAAAATGCCCCCATCCTAGAAGGGAAGTGTCCGTGGTTACTGTGGCCTAGGGAACTGGTGAATGGAAGCGTTTCCCTTCTGTCACAGACTGAGTAGATATCCACCAACTTGTGTGGTTTCTGCATATTTGAGTGAGATGGATTCTGGCATGGAAGGGATGAAAGCTTCTCTGACCACTGAACCGACAGCATCCACTGTACCACTCCCATCAGTCCTAAAAAATGTAGAATCAGTCTTGTTTCTGGATAAAACTGATGAAGTACATGAGAAACCACCAGCCTTAATGACAGTATTCTTGCCATTGGAAGTTTGACAATTTTTTGAACTGTGCTGATCTGACAACCTATGAAATCTATGTGTTGAGCAGGGGGCAGTTTGCTCTTTGCATGATTAATTGCTATCCCTAATTGATCTGTGAGACGAAGTAGGAATGCTTGGTGCTGTAGTAGTAGATCCCTGCAGGTAGCAGTTAGAAGCCAATCATCTAAATATTGGAAAACTTGGATCCCTTGCAGTCATAGGTGAGCTTATACACCAAATGGCAGTGCCCTAAATTGGTTATTATTGGCTCCCAACCAGAAACGGAGAAATTGCATGGACTGACTCTGAAAATGTATATGGTAATAGGATTCCTGAAGATCTATAGAGCACATCCAATTGTCTTACATCAAGAGGGGTAACATGGACGTACTGTCACTATCCAGAATTTCATTGGCTTGACAAACTGAGATACTTGAGATCCAATAGTGGCCTCAGGTCTCTTGCCTTCTTTGGAAGTAAAAAGAACCTGGAATAGACTCTGGATTCTAACTTTTCAGGGGGAGGGGGGCTGTTGGATGACTTTTTTCTAGCAACTTTGAAATTTCTGTTGCTGCAGATTCCAACCAGACCTCCCAACCGTCCTGAATTATTCGGTTTTTACCGAGTTTTGGGGTCCCAATGAAGGGGTGCCACGATTCCCGAGTGGCACCCCTTCATTTCTGATTTTTTAAGCTATTTTTTTAGATTCCACGCTTTCGGAGCTGACGTCATCACGTGCATGATGACATCAGCTCCGTCAGCCTGTCGGAATTAAGCTCAGACGTGCGTGACTCATTTTGTAAGTCATGGAGTTGGCTGAATACTCGCGTGTCTGTTTGAATATGAAATACTCGTCTGGGCAGATTTAACTGAATATGGAGCAGTTTTCAAGCCATCCTGCAGATTTAACACCATCACGTAAGTCATGGAGTTGCCTGAATACTTGCGCATGTCTGTTTGAATATGAAATACTCGTCTGTGCAGATTTAACTGAATATGAAGTTGCCTGTTTGAATACTCGTCAGATCTGAAGCAGATTTAATGCCATTTTCAAGTCTTGCTGCAGATTTAATGCCTAATGCGCCGTTTTAGCTGCAGAGTGATTAGGATTACTGAGAAGTGTGTGTGTGTGTGTGTGTGTGTGTGTGTGTGTGTGTGTGTGTGTGTGTGTGTGTATGTGTCTTTTCAAATGGCTATGTTACTTAGGCAGCTTTCAGTCTTTAACAATATGCATGTAGGCATTACAGCTTCACAGTGTCACATAACAGCACAGCTTTCCATTTACTTAGGCAGCTTGCAGAAGCTTTTTGCTTAATTACAGACTTGCCTTTTTACTTATGGCAGAGGTGTGTGTGAACTTGCAGAAGTTTTTTAACAATGGTAGAGGTGTGTGTGTGTGCGTGAGACTTTTCAAACGGCTATGTTACTTAGGCAGTTTTCAGTCTTAAATGGCATGCAGGCATCGTAGCTTCACACTGCAGCATCTTTCTGTGTATTATTTAACGGCAGACTTGCAGAAGCTCTGTCTGTATTTTAAGGAGGTGTGTGACTTTTCAAACTAACGGCATGCAGGCTTCACATAACGGCTGCTTTCTGTGTGTTATTTAATGACACTAACAGATGCTTTGTACTTAAATGAGGTGTGTGACTTTTCAAACAGCTGTATTACTTTCAGTCTTTAAGGACATGCAAGCTTCACATTATGGCAGCTTTCTTTGTTATTTAATGGCAGACTTGCAGAAGCTTTGTACTTAAATGACTTATCAAACTGTGTTACTAATACTTTCAGTCTCTAACAGCAGGTTTCTGTGTTATTTAACTTGCAGAAGCATTGCATTTTACTGTTACTTTCAGTCTTTAATGGCAGCTCATACTTTTAGTCTGTTCCACTTAACATTTATGTTTTTTTTGGCAAAGCTGTGAGAACTGAATTCACTAAATAGTGATAGCCATTTAAGTTTCAGTCTTCTTCCTATCTTTCAGGAAATGCAAGCAATGTTTAAAATGAGTCCCCGGTTTCCCCCCCACAATAAATGTTGGCTTTTTCCAAATTTCATGTGCTGCATAGCTCTTCAGGGGGAGAAAAGTTTAGTGCTGCTTAAGTCACACCAAGTCTGTTTGTGTTAGTAGCACAACAGGCAAAATACTTGCTTTTGATGCAGAATGCTATGGGTTCTACTCCTACAATATGAAGATGGACTGCTGATACTGTACTGTGTCAAAGGGAGTAAAAAAATGCTGCAGTCCTGAGAATGTCCTTTTTGGCAGAGATACTTAGTAACTATGAAGCTGTTATCAGTTTGCCATCCATTCCCTATTACAATACTAGCTTATTTTTTTATGTAACATAGGCAATTTATTCCTCAAGGGCAACAACAGACACTTTATATTTCATTGTTTCATCTACAAATAAAGTTGTTTGCTAGCAGCAACCTCTTTATTAGTTACAGATCTCTGTAATATGTTATATTTAGATGACTTTTATTTTTGCAGAGATAGTGCTGGGGCCATATTTTGGTTATCCTTCAGTTTGCATTTGAAAGTTGGCATCCCATAATTCCATTGGAGTGGGTGGGGTTACATAGCTATGTATGCAAATATTATGTTAATCAGTGTACAGATTTGTACCTATTTTCACGGGCCTTTGTCCAGATTTTTGATGTTTCCAGGTTGAGAGGTATGATTCCAACTGATCAGGTGGAGTTATCAGGAATACTTAATTTTTCCTTTGGCAGACTTAACACCAGTGCATCAGAAGCTATGCTCTGCCAGGTCTATGGGTGTAAGTATAAGTGCTCCCCAAATGCCACCAGTGTACAGCAACCAGATAACCCTTCAGGGGAGCTGATGGATTTCTCAGTGAAGGGTATCATGAAAGCCCTGATTCTGAGGTCCGACTCTGCCTTTGGGGTGATGTCCATTTGAGATGCCTTCACCTCTGCCTCAGAGGGCGGGGGGCTGTCCCCAGAGTGTCAAGGTGAAAAAAACTGATTTCCTGAACCATATTTTCTTACCTCCCCTTTGATTCCTGGAATAGGATCTTTGCGGAGTGAAGAAATGGATTCCTATAGGTAGACAGGGTCTTGTGGTCTTGTTCAGTCCTAGTGTCTCCTCTACCTTGGTCCAAAAAATGTGCAGCCATCATAAGGGGCATTAATGAAGGATGCCTTGAGGCTTTCTGTGAAGTTGCAAAGCCGCATCCAGACATGGTGGTGCATGGCAATGCCTTTACCAGATGCTCTTGCTGTGCCATCTGCTGCGTTTGACAGCAGTCTCATGGCAACATTAGAAGTAGACTAAGTTAGACATTTTGATGCCCACTGTCTTTTAAATGTCTGATGGCAAGTTACCCAAAAGAGGCTTGAATATCTCCTTGTCAAGTCCTTTTGAAAATGAGTCAAACGAACACAGTAATTCAGTGCCTTAAGTGCAAAGGTTGCTAAAGTACAAGTCTGTTTCCCTAGCCTGTCCAATGCCCTGGACTCTCTGTTAGGGAGATGGACAGAAGAACTTTCTTCAGATAGTTCTTTCTTTATGGCTGCTACTACCACCATGGCATCTACTGAAGGACCTTTTGACCAGTGCTTTCTGTCTTTTGGAACAACTAGAATTCTAACTGGCTTCTTAGAGATTGGATCTGTAACATCAGGGTCCTTCCATGCCCTCTGCGCTATGAGATCTATCAAGGCATCAGGAGGGGGAACCTCCCAGGACTCAGCTGAGCCAGAACAAAAGGATTCAAGGAATATGGTCTCATCCAAAGAAGGAGTTTCAGTAGACCCTCCCCCTTTCCGTTTCATCAGTTCTAGAATGCCCAAAATGTGACATCTTCCAGAGGGGATATGGAGATCCTTCTCCCTCATCCAAATCTGTGTCCTCAATGACAAACTTGGATGAGAAGACTATGTGCTTCTGTTTGCATATCTGCTTTCTCAGAATATGTCTCTGGGGTTCTAGTGGAGATGGATCAGAATCAGACTGAGAGCTCTAGTGTCAAGCAACCTCAAAGATAATCTGTTCAAATAGTCCCTGTCAACTCAAATGAGAGGAATGAGGAGAAGGTTCCACTGGGTGTCGGATGGAAATTAACTTGGAGCATGCACCTACCTTCTTGATCTAGCCAAAGCCAAGGCCCTTTCCGCAGCCTCAACAGCTGATTCTGTCATTGGCATACAGGAAGAACCTTCTCTGAAAACTGATTCAGAAAGTCTACCCATTCCAATGGAAATCAGTTTGAAGGAAGACCTTGGATCTGAGCTGTAAAGTGCCAAGGCACTGTGGGGAAGAAATGGCTACAAATATTTCTTGATGGAGCTTCAGCACAGACACTTCTGTTTTGGGGCTCATCTCGACCCAACAGCATCACAGTCAAGACAGTAAGGCACATTGTCAAAGCCGAAGTCTTTTGGATTGTCAGATCCGACCAAGGTGCATCAGAAGGTTTCAGATCAGTGGGAGCTGGATCCAAATACTGGACAGATATGGTACCGAAGTGAGATGGGGTTGATGGGCCTGTTCCTGGACCTCCTATGTGGGACAGTACCAAAAGGACTCCCAGTTGGACTTGTGTGATCAGAAATTTTCTCATCTTTTAATCGACTTCCATTTCTGTGAGACCTCTGGTGGATATTCCCAACCTTGATGACGATGCTACTCATGCGGGGTCCTGAAGGTAGTTTATGTTGCAAGATTGGTGAATGTAACCATGGGCTCATCAGCTCCGCAAAAAAGGTAGCTCTAGGGGAAGGAGTTCCTCTAACTTTTAGGTGTCGGATCCAACAAATTGGATAGATCCAGAGACCTTTTTCTTAATTTTTCTATTCTCTTTTCTTCTGTTTTTTTTTTCCTCTAAAGACTTCTCTTAGTATTTCTCTTTAGGCCTGTCCTTATCTTTTTCCTTTTTAGTATTGGGAGAAGCAAATGTAGGTCTTGTTTCAGAAGACATAGTAGATGACTCTGTCGGTGGGTGAAGAAAACCTTTGATTATTAATTTTTCCTTCCTACCTTGAATGACACTGGTCCTGAAAGCAGCACTAATTCACTATTAGCCTGATGGTGAGAGGCACCCAATCAGTAAATACAGAGGGAATGGAGATATTGAAGAGGAATCTTGCATCCAAAGGCGGAACACTTTTTAAATCCTGATGATTTGCCTGACATTAAAAACACTCTATATGCACTCTAAGAGAAAATGTCTACTACTCTCTCTCTTTTTAGATATGTGTGTGTGTGTGTGTATGTATGTATATAAATGAGACCATTTCCATAGGACCTTTGTTAAAATTAAAACATAATAAAGTATAGTTTTTATGATAGGTACATTTAGTTAACAAACACATATATTTATTAAATTATATAACATCACCAGTATTTTTTAATTTAGTTGATTATATTTATAACACATATTTATTATATTTATTATATTTATATTTATTATATTTATATATATAATTTTAACATACATACATATATATGGTCTGTCATAAAATGGTGCTTTTAGGAATTTTCATGTTTTAGGTGCTTGGCCAGTTTTATACACTAGAGGGTGATCTACTATAAAAGAAAATGTATACTTATTTCAGCATAGTTAATCAGAGACATAAAGAGTGCAATATTCACAGTTTTATACATTGATTTTACATTTTAATAGTTTATAAGGTCATAAGCATATACAATTCATTCAATAAATGTTTTTAAAGATGTTTTGAAATAAACAAATGCTTTTAATAATATATATTCATGATGGTAATGAATATTTATGAGGTAGTTGAAAATGATTTGTTAGTTTGAATCAAATGAGCCTATTATTATAGGTCAATTTGTAATCAAATTGGTATATAAATATGTAATTAGAGTCTTTAAGTGTATCTGATGAAGTCCTAGTGTTTTGGGACGAAAACGCATGGTTGGAAATAAAAGAGCGTTAATATATTGTTCGCTACACTTGAATAAATTAATACTATTTGGAGACTGAATTTGTGGTTGTTCTGCCTCTTAAGCAACTCTTTTGTGGATTCTTGGTTATTTTAGAGTTGTTTCATTCTGTTTGTGGATTACTGGTTGTTTTAGAGTGAAGAGACTTACTTCGCGAATTCTGGTTATGGCTTCAGAGGGGCAAGAAGAAACGGGACAAGCCAGGAAGCTCATAGGACAGTTAACGGAATTAATCAACTTGCTCACGCCCCTTTGCCGAAGTCTACTTCCTGGTAAGACAAATTTGGACAGTGATGTGGAGATTCTGGAAGCGGTTAGTGGCCCAGCTATTAAGAGGAAAAGGGAGCTAATTGGTGAGGATTTCCAAGCCGGCGACCCTGGAGATAAGCAGTCCACATCTTTTGATCCTAGGCGAATGCCGAGAGTCCTACAACCGGAAGTGGAAGCAAGTACTTCGGCTAATAATATTTTACCTGATAGAGGGGCTAGACCGAAGTCTTATAATAAGCAAGGTACTGTTAAATCGAATCATATTAATATTCAAGAGTGGTTGAAAAAAGAATACCATTTTCAACTGGACACAAATAATGACTGTAATAAAGTTCCCGATGGGGAATCATACGCTACAAAATTAGATAGAATGTACAAGTTAATGTTACAATATAGAACACTCATTATTGAAAATGGGTATCTGAATAAATGTTTAATTAAATAAATTGTCCCTAAGGGACTAAGGGTACATAAATACCCTAATAACGTTCAGGTAGGCTCTATATTTCATTTGAGTTTAATTAAAGTATTTAATAGGTGTGGACGGGACATTGTCCAATTGATTATTGAAGAAAATTACAGAAAAATAATAATGCTTGACAAGGAAATCAATGAGTTGGATTTATGTATTAAAAACGACCTCATTTACGATATTAATGAGGAAAGGGAAAAATATTATAATATAAGAAAAGAAATTGACTCTAAATGTGAAGTTACTTTACATCGAAAAATGGGGAAACTAAACAGAGACCTCAAAGAATATGCTGATAATAATATTTACCTTAAACCTACATTTTATTATGATAGAAACAGGTTTCAGTTTAATAAAAAGTATACTGAATCTATAGAGAAAGGAAATGATTATGAAAATGAATTCCCACCCTTACAAAGAACTGAACAGGAACCACATAGTTGGAATAGAGAAGGAAATTTTCAGAGGGGGGGGGAGAAGGGGGAGGGGGAGACTTTTTTTAATGAATACCCCAGTCCCAGTTTTGAACTTAGATGAGGATGAACATGAAATTATTATAGAAAATTGCACCAAAAGCACCTGTGACGGATTTACTATATATAACTTTAGTGATATGGTATTAAATAAAACACATTTTAGCTTGTTAAGTAAAGGGTTGAAATTTAATCCAGTAAAGAAAGGTGATGTGACGAATACTATTTTAGACATTAAATTATTTATGAGGAAAATAAATTTGTTGGTACTGGCATCTAGGGCAGGCTTTAACAGAAATAACACTGGTCCTGCTCAGTTAGTTAGGAGTTCTTTATATAACCCCCCATTAATTCCACAAATTAAGAATTTTGAGAATGTTTTGGAAAAAGAAATCAGGAAAGAAGGGGAAAAAATTAATTTAAGAAGGATGTATAAAAATTTGAATGAAGATTAATATAAGTTATTGGAAGATTTACAAGGAAATCCCATGATAAGGTTAATGAAACCAGATAAGGGCGGAGGAATTGTCATCATGGAAAAGACTGATTATGAAGTTAAAATGTTCGAAATATTAAATAATGAAAATAAATATTCAATACTTTCAAAGAATGAAATGTTAGTAGCTTATAAGAGAATAGACATTTTATTTGAAAATCTTGTTACAGAGAAAGTGATAGACATTAAAACATTTAAATTTCTGGAAGTTAAAAAACCTAGGGTACCCACGATATTTGGGATACCCAAAGTTCACAAAAACCAGAGACCCCCTCCTTTTAGACCCATTGTGACAGCAGAGGGAGGAAAAACAGTACCTTTGGCTAAATATGTTGATAATAAAGTGAAACATATTTGGGTTAATAATAACATTATTTTGAGGGATTCTTGGGATTTTTTAAGGATGCTGACACCAGAAATATATAGGAAAGACATCTTATTTGTAACCATTGATATAATAGATTTATTCACTAGCATCCCTCATAAGGAAGGGATGGAATATTTTGAAGACAAGGTTTTTGGTGATGAACAATTGTTACATGAAGAGAAAATCACTACAATTACATTAATGGGCATTATACTTAAGAATAATTATTTAACCTTTAATGGGGAATATTATAAGCAAAAATCAGGAGTTTCCATGGGGGCTGCATGTGCCCCCACCTTTGCTAATATTGTTCTTTCTAAATGGGAGGAAAAATATATTATACAGTCTGTTTATAGTGCATTTTGGACACTTTATCACAGATTTCTTGATGATATTATTATTTTTTGGATAGGGGGTGAAGAAAATTTTTTAGAATTTATGGAATACATTGGTTCCACCACTAATTTCTTGAATTTTACATATGTTATGAATAATGAATTTATTAATTATTTGGATGTTGAAATTTTAAAGAAAAATAATCAGTTTGAGACTAGGGTATATACAAAACATACATATGTAAATTCCTACCTCCACTATGAAAGTTCTCATCCTCCACATTGTAAGAAAAATATTATAAAAGGTCAATTTGTGACAGGATCTAGGATGACGAGTGGGGAAATGGATTTCTATGAAGAATGTAATAAATTGGAAGTGATGTTTTTAGAGAGAGGTTACCCGAAGGAATTGGTTATAGGGATTAGGAAAGAAGTTGAGATAGGGAGACTGACTAAATTTCAACCTATAAAGGGACAAATGGAAAGTGAAAAAGTGAGAGAAGTTAGTCTAAGAAAGAATGATGAACCACTCAAAAAGAGACTGGTGGTTGAATTTAATAATTTCAACAAAAATATAAAAAGTGTATTTATGAAAGAATGGGAAAAATTTTCATTATCAGACTTGGATGAAATTAAGAAGATAGAACCTAATATAACATATAGGAACCCACCTAATATTAGGAAAAAAATGGAAGGGTAAAACAAGCATAAAAAAGTTAATATCAGAATAGGAACATCAAAATGTGGAAAATGCTCCCAATGTCCGTATGTTATGAATCAGAAAGAGTTATTTATAGAAAGTAGAAATAAAAATATAAAAAATAAGGACATTTATACTTGTAATACACAGGGAGTGGTATATATATCTATTTGTCAACAATGCCAGGCATTTTATATTGGCAAAACTGAGAGAGTGTTCCGAACACGTATTTATGAACACTTATACGATATCAGTAGGGCCAGAGAAACAAATGCACTTTATAAACATTCAAAAACTTGTGAAGGAGCCAATTATTTATTTTTTGTGTTAGAACAAGTGAAGCCGGATTTTAGAGGAGGTCCATGGGAAGTAAGATTAGAAGGTAGAGAATTGTGGTGGCAGGTTTTCCTTGATGCCAGTAGGAAACCTGGTTTAAATGAGACCATCTCCATAGGACCTTTGTTAAAATTAAAGCATAATAAAGTATAGTTTTTATGATAGGTACACTTAGTTAATAAACACATATATTTATTAAATTAAATCATACAACATCACCAGTATTTTTTAGTTGATTATATTTATAACATATATTTAATATATTTATATTTATTATATTTATATACATATTTTTAACATACATATATATGGTCTGTCATTAAATGGTGCTTTTAGGAATTTTCATGCTTTAGGTGCTTGGCCAGTTTTATACACTAGAGGGTGATCTACTATAAAAGAAAATGTATACTTATTACAGCATAGTTAATCAGAGACATAAAGAGTGCAATATTCACAGTTTTATACATTGATTTTACATTTTAATAGTTTATAAGGTCATAAGCATATACAATTCATTTAATAAATGTTTTTAAAGATGTTTTGAAATAAACGAATGGTTTTAATAATATATATTCATGATGGTAATGAATATTTATGAGGTAGTAGAAAATGATTTGTTAGTTTGAATCAAATGAGCCTATTATTATAGGTTAATTTGTAATCAAATTGGTATATAAAGATGTAATTAGAGTCTTTAAGTGTATCTGATGAAGTCCTAATGTTTTGGGACGAAAACGCATGGTTGGAAATAAAAGAGCGTTAATATATTGTTCGCTAGACTGGAATAAATTAATACTTTTTGGAGACTGAATTCGTGGTTGTTTTGCCTCTTAAGCAACTCTTTTGTGGATTCTTGGTTATTTCAGAGTTGTTTCACTCTGTTTGGGGATATATATATATATATATATATATATATATATATATATATATATATATATATATACAACAGCAAAATCCACTTCCAGCAGCTCACAGCAGAGTCTCCAGATGTTCAAAATCCACAGTCTTTCTTAAAAATGTTTATTAGGCAAGTGCTTTCACAAACAGTAAGTTTGTTTCCTCAGACCTTAATGAAAAAACAGCCATGAAACTCATACTTATACCCGCCCATAAATTTAAAACAGCCTATCACTAGTCACTTCTAATTAGCACCAAGTAACTCATTCATTGCCAAGTTACATAGAGAAAATACAGACATTAAAAATGCAGGCAATGAAAATACAGGCAATAAAAATGCATTAATGATAAAAATACTAAGACATGGGATTCCACACTATTTCACTTTATTTCCTTAATATTTTATTTTTCAGCTTTGATGTGAAAGTTAGGTGGTCATTGAGTCCCTTCTCCAGATGTGCACTAAATTTTATTATCCATTTTGATTCTCATTCTTCAGTGATGTTATTAATGTTCCCTAACCTGATATTTTCATGTAAAATCTCCAAGACATTGAACTTAAAATGGTGCTGACTGCCTAGTTCCAAAATGTGTTTGGCTACAGCACTACACACATGCCCACTCCTCAAGCAATACATGTAGTCCCGTATTCTCTCCTTTAACCTTCTATTTGTTTTCCAGATATAGAATGATGCACAAGTGCAATAATGGACAAGGTACACCAAATTCCTAGAGTTACAGTTGGCATCTATCTGTAACACAGAAGATCTACCAGTGTCAGGATGTATAAACTCTGTCCATTCTTGGATATATTCACAAATGTTGCATTGACCACATTTAACTGTACCCATACCCTTAGGTACATGAACTAGCTGAGAGTCCATTTTCGGATAACATAACCTACGCCTCAAGTTCTTCGTGTTCTTATATACCATCCATGGTCTACTTCCCACTAGCTCTGCCAAATGGCAGTAGATAAACCTTGAGAGAAGCCTTGCTTATATGAGGCTGCTTATAGACCATTTTACACCCATAGAAGAGCAATTGGGTGTAGAAATACAGCAGCAATATGACACTATTCAACAGATTTTAGGCTCAGAGGGAGCGGAGATTCATACCAGGAATGTTACGGAGCATGTTAGGCTCTATGAACATAAACTAATACAACAGAAGAGCAAAGATATAGCATGATTGCCAGGACTTTTAGAAGGGGCAAGTCTCTGCATGGCCTAAATCTAGACTTGCTCATCCCAATAATGCTTCAAATACTGACAATCTTGCAAGGAAAGGACAGAGAGGTACACAGGTTACCTTGTTGGAAAATATTAACGTCAGCTGAATACTGTGAATGATGAAGTAAACCCACAACTCATGACCAATGAGGAGCCTGTTTTAAGCTCAACAGCAAATGAGGGACCATCATTGTACAATACACCAATTGGGGAGAGTGTTAGAGAAACGGAACGCCCATTGAGTGAACAGGGGGTGTCCTCACAGTTGGTGGTAAGACAGAAAACTTCGTTGAATAAACCTTCTTTTTCGCTGCCCTTACCAATCAGAACGGAAAGGAAGCAGTCCTTAGATGGCTCAGATTCTTGGAAGAGCAGGAGAAGGAACCAGCCGCAAGACGTCAACATGATACAGAGAATGTGGAACCAGGTGAAATGGACTTGATATGGAATATTTCCAAGAGGCATTTAACTGACTGTGAATGCTCTGTACTGAACAGAGGACTTTCTTTTATTCCTGCCCAATCGGCTGATATAGCAGACGTCCTTATTGACTAAGTTATTTTTACGTAAGCTTAAAATGATGTTTGGGGCAAATGATACTGCTGACAGTAATTTCATTTTTAGAAAACCTAGCTTGTATTCACCCCAGACTCACCCTTTGTTAGATGTTTTTTACAAACTTTGTGAAAAAGAATTATATGCATATTTTACATGTGAGAATAAAACAAGGGGCTTTGAAAATTTAAACAAGAAAGAGAAGTTAGCATTGAAAGCACTTGAAAATGATATGTCAATTGTAATACGACCAGCAGATAAAGGGAGTCTAATAGTGATCATATTATTTCCAATGCATGAACGAAATGTTGCAAGATGAAAAGGCTTATTAAGATTATAGATGTCAATGTGATAAATGAAATCAGGGACAACATGTTAAACATGTTAATGGAAAGTGCTAATAATGAAACTATAACCAAATATTTGTTCAGATATTTTATGGTAGATCAACTACTTATTCCATCTCTACAAGGACTACCTAAGATCCATACAGATCCCTATGCCCCATTTAGACCTATAGTAGCTGGTGAGGGATGGTTAACAGAGCCACCATCCAGTTATGTGGACAAGCAATGTGTTGCTAGTGACCATGGATGTGGTATCACTGTTCACAGTGATACCTAACAGAGATGGAATAAGAATGGTGAAAAGTTTTTTGACAAAAAAGGAGATGTGTTCTACTGGACAGATCGATGTATTATGTGACTTGCTAGGAATGATTTTAGAAAGCAATGTATTTGTCTTTGATGAGAAATACTACTCACAAGTATCTGGTGTGGCCATGGGTACTCCATGCACCAGCAGTTACGCCAATATGGTTATGGCAGAGTGGGAATTGGCATGCATGCATGCTACCACATCCTCTAGCAAGGTCATGTATACAGTTTTACAGATGCTTTGTAGATGACCTTTTCATTTTATGGAAAGGATGTTTAACTCAGCTTAAGACTTTTGCACATGACATTAACATCACCAATGAATTTTTAAAGTTCACCTTGAAATATTCAGATAGAAATATTGAATTTTTAGATGTTGAGATTAACATTGACACACTACGGCAGCTACATTCTGATAGATTTAGGAAGACTTGTCAATGTGCAGCCTATGTCCATAGGACAAGTATGCACCTCCCCACACACACACATTTTCAATAATGTTGTCAAGGGCCAAGTAATGAATGAGATGCTCCAGACTGGCAGAGATAGTCAGTATGAGAAGGAAATTATTAAACTAGAAAAAGATTTTGTCAACAGGGGTTATAACAAAAAACAGGTCAGGCAGGTCTGCCAAGCTACAAAATGTATGAGAAATGATAGAGCTAAACCCTATTTTTCAGCCCATAGGGCATCTGGTAACACTAGTACATTTGATAGTAAAAGAAGTGTTCCCCTGTGTCTTACTTACACTAGGGACAGCAAAGTATTACATGATATTTGGGTTAGGAATTGGCATATCGTTCAGTTAGATCATAAAGTGGCAGAGCTAGCGGGAAACAGACCATGGATGGTATATAAGAACACGAAGAACTTGAGGTGTAGGTTATGTTATCCGAAGATGGACTCACAGTTCGTTCCTATACCTAAGGGTATGGGGACAGTTAAATGTGGTCAGTGCAACTTTTGTGAATATATCCAAGAAGGGACAGAGTTTATACATCCTGACACTGGTAACTCTTATGTGTTAAGAGATAGATGCCAACTGTAACTCTAGAAATTTGGTCTACCTTGCCCGTTGTTGCACTTGTGCATCATTCTATATAGGGAAAACAAATGGGAGGTTAAGGGAGAGAATACGGGACCACATGTATTGCTTGAGGAGGGAGCATGTATATAGTGTTCTAGCCAAACACATTTTGGAACTAGGCAGACAGCACCATTTTAAGTTCAGTGTCTTGGAGATTTTACATGAAAGTATCAGGTTAGGGAACATTAATAACATCCGCGGTGATGGTGCTGCGGTAGCTTTGTCACCTCACAGTAAGACACTGTCCGGTTCGATTCTCAGCTAGAGCGTCTTCTGCGTGGAGACATGCATGAATGGGCGTACCTTTGTTGAAGGTTGTGCGTCAGGGCTGGTAACTTGGCACGTAAAAATCAGCTACCAATCATTAGCAGACCGGAGTTTTGCTGTGGCAACCCTTAACCGGGAAAAGCCGAAAGACACAAACTGAAGAATGAGAATTAAAATGGATAATAAAATTTAGTGCACATCTGGTGAAGGGACTCAATGACCACCTAACTATCACATCAAAGCTGAAAAATAAAAGAGTAAGGAAATAAGGTGAAATAGTGTGGAATCCCATGTCTTAGTATTTTTATTATTAATGTATTTTTATTGCCTGTATTTTTAATGTTTGTATTTTCTCTATGCAACTTGGCAATTAATGGGTTACTTGTTGCTAATTAGAAATGACCAGTGATAGGCTGTTTTAAATCTATGGGAGGTTATAAGTATGAGTTTCATGGCTGTTTTTTCATTAAGGTCTGAGGAAGCAAACTTACTGTTTGTGAAAGCGCTTACCTAATAAAACATTTTTAAGAAAGACTGTGGATTTTGAACATTTGGAGAGACTGCTGTAAGCTGCTGGAAGTGGATTTAGCTGTTATTTACTTGTTTTTTTACTATACAGCAGCGTTCTTCTGTGAGGATTTTTGATCTTTATATATATATATATATATATATATATATATATATATATATATATATATATATATATATATATATATATATATATATAAATATACACACACACACACACACACACACACACACACACACACACACACACACACACAGTATGTGTGTGCGTATATATAAAACACCACACTATTACAACAACAGTTGAAAAATCTATGAAAACCAACATACTGCCACACACATACGTTTTATACTATCCTTACTGAGGTAAAACTGCTAGAAAAATCTAGAAGAAAAAATTCACTAAAATTACTAACATTCTTAAGGACTAAAATGCAAAAATATTTCCTAATAGTCTAACCTAATGCCAATTTATATATGCACTACCCTAAGACACTAAATGAGGAGTCAAGGAATTTGAAAATGAAAAAGACTTCACTTACTGTGACTGCAAAAGAAGCTCATGGAAGCATATATGGATGAACAGGCGACAAACGAGATCTGAGATAATTCAGACAGAAGGAGAGAACTGTGGCTAGGTGCAGAGTCAGACTCTCTGATCCAAAGCTCTGTCAAAAGGCACTGAGGTCGGATCCAATCAGATTTGATAACCCAAACATTGAAACTGATGAAAATAGATAACACTGAATCTTTTGGTTCTGTCCAAACAGAACCTAAGCTGTCTGTGAACATCCAAACAATGAAGAAAATATTCTCGCTCGTTACTGATATTTGGAAGGAAAACTAGAAATGAATGAACTAGTTTAAATTTGAATCAGAAGCAACATTGGGCAGAAAAGACAGGTTAGTCCTGAAGGTACTCTACTCTATCTTTATGAAAAATTAAGCAAGGGTGTACAGCTAATGCTTGAAGTTTCGGAACCCTTAAGTCTGATGCGACAGCCATCAAAAAAAGTTTTTTTCAAGGATACCATAGCTGAAGCTTCAAGGGGAAAGGGGTCTAGAAAGGACTTGCAGCATTAGAGGAAGGCCCCAATTAAGCACTGGATCCCTGACAGGTGGATGTAGCAAAGAAGTATCCCTCAAGAAGGCCTTAGACAACCTGACAGCCATTGCAGGGTATTATCCTTGCCGACATAAAAGTTAGAAGTTGCGGCCAGTTGTACCTTAATAGTTGAAAAACTAAGACCAGAATAAAAAAGGTCAGTCAGAAAGTCCAGAATAGCATCTAAATGTGCTAAAAAAGAGATCCAAGACCTTGGATGAAGTCCACAAAGAAAAAAAAACTCCATTTAATAGTGTAAATCTTCCTGGTAAAGGTTATTTTGGGGTGAAGAAAGTATATGAATAACTCTCTCGGAAAGCTTGGAATTTCTGGCCATCACTGGAACTGGAGAACTCATGCAATCAACCTGAGGGAGCAGATTTGCAAGTGATAATCCTGCAGGATGAGAAGTCAAATCTGGAAATGGATCCAGTACCCACAGCTGGTGAAGAAAGCAACGTCACAGAAAGGGGAACCAAACCTACTGGGGCCAGAATGGAGCAATAAGGATGCCAGCCACCTTGCAATGAATTACCTTCTGAAGAAACTTGATTATAAAGGGCATTGGGGATAAGTGTACAAGAGACCTGGAGGTCAAATGAAGTAGAGAGCCCCTTGGTGACTGTCCTTCCAGAGGGATCAAGGCATGAAAACCGCTGAACTTCACGTTGGATGGGGAAGCAAAAGATCTCAGCAGGGTGTTCACAACAGCTAAATCTGCATTGCTAACTTGGGAGTCACAGAACCACTTATGAGGTAGAATATTTCTGCTCAGGTACCCACCAGAATGTTGAATCACCCCAGGATATGAGTTACGATCAGAACCTGTTGCAAGGAAATCACCCATTGTCAAACTCTTATGGCCTCTTGACAGAGGGGACAGGATCAAGCTCCTCCTTGCTTGTTCAGATATTACACCACCGACAAGTTGTCAGTCTGTATGGCAATTGCACCCTTGGGGAAGAGGCACTGAAATGCCTGATACACTAGGAGGACTGCCCTCATTTCCAAAACGCTAATGTGAAGATTGGCCTTGCTTCTCATTCAGGTACCTTGGACAGTCATCCTCTTGAAATGCCCTCCTCCAGCCCAGAAGAGAAGCATCTGTAGTTAACATTACCAGGGAGATGGGGAAGAACAAAGGGTATCCCCATCATGACCAGATGGGACTCCAACCACCACTGAATGTGGTGGTGACAAATGCTTGTCAGAAGCACTGGAATGTCCATAGGGTGAGTAAGAGAAGACTGCTGAACTGCAAGAGTCCAATGTAAAACCCTCATGTGGAATCTCTAAAGAGGTCAGAGACAAATAGAAGCTGCCATGCACCCAAGCAAATGAAATACTGATGGAGCAGAGGGTCTGGGAACCTGCAGTAGGTAAGAAGCCTGTAAAAGAAATTAACTTAGCCTTAGAAATGACAGCTTGGCTGTCTTGAGTGACTGCATCCAAATGACACCCGATAAATTCTAACTCTAACTGGTTCTAAGCAGGACTTTTCATGATTCACAGTTATGCCCAGGAACAGACACAACTGGAGTAAGAAATCTCAGGCTTTGATGAGAATGGACTTCCAGGAAGCCAGACAGCTGCCAGTTAAGGGAAGACCTGGAACCTTTGTAGCCCTTCTAGTTCTTGGAGAAGGACCATAGAAGGGTTGAAAAATAAACTCTGATAGCAGACAGTGTCTTTCTATCCTGTTTGCTCCTCATAAGCATGTCGTTGACCTTTGAGCCAAAAAAGGGAAGAAGCCTCAATTGGTGCATTAATAAAGGATCCTTTAAAACAGTTCACAAACTTGCACAAGTGCATCAAGGCATGACGACATATAGCAATGCTGGTGCCTGTTGCGTGGGACATCCCATCAGCCATGTTGGACAGCAGGGTCATGGAAACATTAGATATGGACTGCATAGTGGGCAATTAAGGCTGCTGAGTCTAGAGAATATTTGACACTTTAGCTACAAGGTCTCACTGAAGTCTATTTAAGTGGACAAGATAATTTAGTGCACACAAGGCAAAGACGGCTCAAGCGTGGTTGCTCTTTCGCAAATGGTCCAAGGCCCAAGACTCTCCGTTGGGTGGATGGACCAAGGTACTCTCTCAGAAATGTCCTTTTCACTGGCTACTGCAATCACAATGGCATTCACAGCCAGACCCTTACTCTAGTGAGTTCTGTCCTTAGGAGGGGCCAAAATCTTGTCTGATTTCTTGGAGATTGGTTCCACCACAATGGGTTCTCTCCTCCAAAACACCATGTCTCCAACAGCATCCAGAGGGAGGACTATTCAGGACATGGATGGGCATGCTCCAAAAGCCCCCAGAAACACCAAATCCTCTGGGAAAGGGGCTTTGGTGGTCCAGCTCCTTGCTGTCCTAAGTCCGTCAAAACACCAAAGGAGAGGATTTGGGAGAGATCTCCGCTTCAACAATGTCAGTATTTTTGAGGAGGGAAGCCCTCAGGGGAATTCAAATTCTTCCTCTTGCACTTGCTCCTGCCATGCCACTCCTTGGTGGGGAAGTGGAGGAGACATGGAAGAATCGGGGGGGGGGGGCTTAATGCAAGGGAACCTAGCAATCTAAGGCGGCAGGATGTCCTAGAAGCAACTGATAGGAGATATGAATGTACAGACCAGACAGCTTGGAGCATATCTGAACACATGGCCAAAGTCGCCGTCTCCAAATGGCAGAGGATTCTCTCCACAATCTCAAAAAACAAAACTGAAGCTTGATGACCAGACCCAACACTCCTCACATCAGTGGACCTGAGCAAGACATCTGTGTGTGGCACTGACTCTATTTCACTCAGATGCAGAGACCAGAGACGAGCTGTCAACAGACGAAGTGTCTAACTGCAAGGACAATTCTGAAATCTGGATCATCAACCCCAACTTGAGGGCACCAGCTCCCACAGCCTGGCTCCGAGGAGGCTTCATCTCTAACAACACCAAAGTACAGAAAGGTTAAGTATGTTGCCGGCACCTGAAGCGGCCAAGTCATTGATGCCAGCAGGGTGGATGGCAACATGGTTGCACCAAACTACCCAAGAGCCAAAGAAATGGAGGGAGGAATAATAAAGGAGGCAGATGAAACCTCAGACCTTTTGAGCCTGCAGAAAGGATCTCATCAGTTGTTCTGTATTCAAAGTATTGAGGCTTCTGATCGACCTAGTAGACCTAAAAGAAGCCACTGAAGGTGGCTTCGATGACCTCTTGATCAACATTAGATCTGCAAAATGGATTTGAGAAGAGGAAGACTGGACCCAAGGTAGGAAGGAGATTTCTCCAGAGAAAAGCTCTGTGGGAGTGATAGGGCAGATGGGGGGGACTGCAGTCTGCCTGAGGAAGCTATAGAGTCCTTAGACAGAAAGGCATTAGGTATGCTAAGGATCGGGAAGTCAGAAGACTCTGATATAAGAAGTACCTGAGATCAGGGCTGAATTGGTACAGAGGGACCCAGAGTGGTCCAAGGGCAGTGAATGTTAGTCTCCAACATATCCTCCATAGACAGTGAGGGTAGTTTGGGATCCTCCTACTCTTTTTCATGGGTCATAGAGTCCCTATCCTTAGGTTGCTCTTTCTCCTGCTTGTCAGACTTCTTACTGAGTGAGTGGGATTAGGCAGAGGTAGAAGACGGCTTGAGAAGACCTTCGATCACAAGCTTAGCATGCCTCTCTTTAACGGTGTAAGCATCTAAAGTGGTACACTTCTCACAATCAGTCTCTAAGTGGGCAGCGCCCAAACAGAACACACATTTGCTGTGAGAATCCTGCAGAGGAGGTTATGCCCAAATGACACACACTTCTTGAATCCAGAAGCCACATAACTATCCATCTTATTGGTCAAATAAATGCACTTAATTTACAATAACAATAACAATAACAAATTACCTACCTGCCTATCAAACAAGATAAACGCCATAAAATATGTACTCTGCATCACACAGTAATCAGAGAAAAATTCAATACACTAGATAGCAAAACAAATTCCACACAACTTTAACCAGTATAATCTACAGGGTAAGGAACAAAGGCAGGAATGCAACAAGTCACAACTCCTCTAACAATAAATCTAACAAAGGTAACTATCTAATGGTCATCTATAAACGGGTAGAGGAAAAAAGGCAATTTAAAAAAAATATCACAATGGTTATCCAAAAGATACACTATGGCTCATCATAAACAATCTAATCACAACGGCAGGAAATGAGATCTGAGGAAATAGTACAACAGTAGGGGCATATGGTTAGAGGAGGCAGAGCTCAGAGTCTGAAGATTCTGAATATGTTCAGCTTCAGCTCAGAGTTGGATCCAATAACCAAACAGGTTGGGACTGGACAGATAATACAACATCGGATCTATCATTATTGCAAGTACATAAATTTTGTATCCTATTCATTCAGTCTGGATGACCTGACATGTGGGTCAGAATTCCAAGCTATGATACACCCTGGCTGGTCTCATGACAGAAGACCCTTCAATACAGAAGCATTGAAGGATGCTCTAGCCCTGGAGATGCAGTCCAACTTATAATATTTGATAAATGTGTGCATGGAAGACTATGTAGCAGCTTCACATATATTGTCTACTGAAGACATCTTAAAGAAGGCAATATAAGGTTCCATATGAGGATTTTACAATGGCTCCTTCAAATGCAGTGGTCTCAGTGCATTCATCTCCCTATAAGACTATCATTACAACAGGTTCTTGCAGAAAGCATCTGAAGTGGTGGTTACTATCTTCAGTGGTGTACTCCGGCACCCCCACACAACAGTAGTCACAGTAACAACTAATGCATCCTCCCCCTTGGATGGGGGAGTATTATGAAAGGAGAATGGTCCAGAGTGTATGAATAGAAAACAAGGCCAATATTCACATAAATGTCTTGGAGATGACAGCAGTCCTCCTAGTGTTGCAGGAATTTCAGGACTGCCTTCTACAGGACATATCTATCCAGGCAGACAATGTGACAGTGTTTGGTACATCAACAAGAAAGGAGAAACACATCTTACCCCTTATGATGGGAAGCAACAAGGGTTTGACAGTGGCAATAACCTCACACCACGTTCTGGCAGGAAACACTAATTCCAGGGATACTTGCAAAGAGGATCAGAAGAGATCTTATGTCTTACAAGTGGTCCCTCAATCCAGTGATAGCCAAACTGATATTCAGTCACTAGGGCATCCCTTGCTGTGATCTGTTTGTCCCCCCCCCCCCCAACACCAACAAATGCAGCATCTGCTTCTCCATGATCTCCCTTCAGAACAGTCACCAAGGGATGCTTTGCCACAGCAATGGCCTCCTGGACTCTTATATGCTCACCTACTCCATAATACCCAGATTCCTATAGAAGGCAGAGAAGCGCAAGGCAACTGTCATTTTCACAGCCCCTACTGTCCCAGACATATATGATTCCCAGTTCTAAGGCCTCATCTCATGGAGCCTCCCTTGACTCTTGGATCCGGTGAAGGATCTGATTTCTCACCCTCTCTGGAAAGCCTCATCCGGACCTTCAAAACTTGAAGCTAACTGCTTAGTTTCTCCAGTTCCAATAATGACCAATGGTAGCTCCCTCTCTGTGGAGGTAGTCAAAATACTAATGGCTTCTCAAAAGAAATATATCTGTAGGATCTATCCTTGTAAACAGAAGGAATATGTCTGTTGGACTTGCCCTTAGGACATCGACCCTTTCTTGGCACCATTTTTAGACATTCTACATCTTTTTGCCTCTCTTTGACTCTGGTTCTAGTTCTTCCATGATTAAAGTCCAGTTGGCAGCTATTTCTAATTTCCATGTTGGCTTTCAGGTTTGCTCTTTAGCTTCACATATGTTCCATAAAGCTTTTCTCAAGACAGTCTTCTTACATAGATCTCCTGTAGATCAGTGTGTGCATGTACAGCTTTAGGAAGCTTTCTAGGGGCTTGCACAAGTGTATAAATACTGAGCACATGCGATCTTGACTGCCGTTTTGTAGTAAGCTGTTGAGATGCAAGCATGTATGTCTGCATAGTCTGTTAATCAGATCATTTATATTTTGTAAAGTTGCTATCCATCCTGATGTGTTTCTGTGTTGTTGTTTTTCTTTTGGCTTTTCCCGGTTAGGGGTCGCCACAGTGGAACTCCAGTCCGCTAATGATTGGCAGTCGATTTTTATGGTGCCGAGGTGCCAGACCGACGCCCAACCTTCAACGAAGGCACGCCCATTCACGCATGTCTTTCGAACGCCACTCGACCGCGGGGAGGACATGCAGACTCCACACAGAAGGCGCTCCAGCTGAGAATCGAACGGGAGAACCTCTTGCTGTGAGGCGACAATGCTACCACTGCACCACAGCGGCTTCTGATGTGTTTCTGTGTAATAAAGCATATAAACGAACTACCCGCTTGTTCATCTATAGTAGAGAGAGAGAGACGAGCAACATGGTGTCAGAAGTGGCATGTCCAAAAAACCATGGTGTCAGAAAAGGCATGGCTAAAAAAATGGACATGGAACAGAAGGGAAGCCGGATCCAATATTACGATATACTAACATAAATATTCAAAATAACTACGGAAAATGTTTGAAACAAAGTCCGAATCACATAAAACAAATAAAATTAGAGAAACAACCGCATGTTTTTGTTAAGCACTACTTTTTTGCATTAATCAAAGTTATTCGAGTTGTCTGAAGTGTATGAAGTGTTCGCATGTTTGTGTAGTATTACAGTACAGTATTTCGGAGAGTACAGCCATTACAGAGCATATTTCACAAAGTAAAGCATTTTGAAGAGTTTATTGTGCATTTGAATGTTATTACAATTGCTGGCTGTGTACATGTTTGTACATAATTACAAGGGCCATATTTTTAGTGTATACCCAAATACATACTTTGTTAGCATGGCAGATGGATTTCGAAAGCCAACTCCACCTGTGTTTGACAATAATATTGCAGAGAACTGGAGAGTGTTTCAGAAAGAGTATATTTTCATACAGGCTGCATTTTCTGATAAAGATGACCTTACAAAGACATTAACTCTGCTTAATTTAGCTGATTCAGAAGCCACTCAAAGGAAGCTTTCATTTGCGTATGCACCTGCTGTCTTTGCAGGAAAGGGTAATAAAACGTCATACAGTTGTACCGGCTGAGTCAAGGGAAGACCCAGAGTGCTTAAAATGTACATTTAGAGAAATGTGTAACCCCCAAATGAGTGTTACAATGGAAAGGCACTTATTTTGCACAAGGGATCAAAAGCCTAGTGAAACTTTTGCAGCATATATCAGACTTGAGAAACAAGGCTAAAATGTGCAGATTTGGTGATTTAAAGGAAGAGTTGATAAAAGTCAAACTTGTGTGGGGTATTAAAGATGATGCTGTGAGAAAGATTTTGCTTCGTGACAGGGATTTAACTTTGAATAAGGTCATTGAGATTTGTCAGACATAGCAGCTTACAGAAAAGCACACAAATATGCTTACAAATGAAAGTGGCTTTGGAAGATACTGCAGTAAAGCCCATGTTGATAGTATGCAGCATGTGCTTAACAGAAACAGGCCCAAGCACATGGCTGCAACTGTAACCTCTGCAGCGCTCACAAGGAAACCCCATAGTAGCTTTCGAGCAAGTTCCAAGGCATGTTCTGGAAACCACACAGTCTCAGTGAAGCAAAAGAGTGAGTCAGCAAACTCAAAGCAAGTGCCTATACCCAGTTTCAAAGCTAACTGTCATAACTGTGGAGCAAGTCATGAGCCTAAAAGGGAAAATGTTTAGCTTTTGGTCATCAATGTCACAAATGCAGTAAGTGGAATCATTTCAAAAGGTTTTGTAAATCAAAATGCACACATTCTTTTATTAAAAGGGAACATTCAAAGAAACAAGATGATCAATTAGAAACCCTACCCTTTATGTTGATGGTGTGTCAGTGCTTCATGAAACAGTTAATGCAGTAGATTTGTGGGCAAAGAATGAATTATTTTGTACTATTAGGATAAATGCAAGACCCACAGAGCTCAAAGTTGACATAGGTTCAAAGTGCAATGCTACGTCTGCAGAAACATTTGCTAGAGTATGTGCTGGTGAGAAGCTTAATTTGGCAAAGTGTGTGAAGCTTGTTGCTTACAATGGTGAAGAGATGCAAATCAAGGGCTCAGTAGTTCTTTCACATTATTCTGCTTGGAGAAGCTACGATTTGTTATTTTATGTGGTCAAAAGGCACGTACAGAACCCCTTTGATTCAATACCCATGAAAGATCCAACTCCAACAAACTTTTAGTACTGAATAATCCATTTATTTGGATTTTTAAACAATTACTTACGCTAAATAAATTTCCAATCAACTGCCCTTATATGAAAAATGTATTAAAAAATATTTGAAACTTTAATTATAAAGATATGAATTACAAATACTGGATATTTATTCTTTTCCCTATTGCCTACACAAAAGATGTTATTTCTTCCTATAGTTTTTCTGTCATCGCTCAACTTAAAGATAAGAATCTTACCTTGGTATCAACTTTTGGAAGGGGATAAGTTAAATTCTTTAGATTATATAATAATGAAATATGACCTAAACAAAAATTTATGGTTACAACTCCAAGTATATAAACAGTTCATAACAGATACAATTAATCACATTCCACGAAGGTCAAAAATGGCATTACCTAAACTAATTAACTTTTTAATCATGCTCACCCATAGAAACGCCTTAACTGAGTGTAAGCTTTCAAAAAATTATAAAATAACAAGGAAACAAGAACATTATCTGATAATTACTGGAATTACTTTACCTTAATCAATAACAACCCACCCTCTGATAAGAAAATAATGCTGGAATCATTCAGACAGACTACATCCTCTCTTAGGTGGAGATTATACTCATGGAAATTCTTCAACAGAGTTTTTTATATACCCCATAAACTAGAATTGATCAGTAAAGAAAAGACACTGTGTTGGAAATGCAAATTAGAGACCAAAGCAGACTGGTTACACGTGTTTTATGACTGTATAGCTCTGAAACAATACTGGCACAATATTAATTTCATTCAAGCCCTTTTCTCTGATAATTTAGTTGTAACTAAATCTTTGATTCTGTTTAACACTCCGATTCCTATGTGTGTCAGAAGAATTAAGTATCCTTTACTATGGTCTATTTTGACAGTAGCTAGAAATATCATAACCAGAAACTGGAACTCTGAATCTCCACTTTCATTTTCAGATTTCAAAAATACTCTTGCTGAAGTATGTCCGTTAGAATTGACGAATATTAAATCTCGAACTATTAGAACATCCTATTCTTATAATCTGTGGTTGAACTTGAAAACTTTACTAGAAAACAATTCACACCTATTAGTAACATGTTAATTTGTTTAACTAGACATCATTGTAAATAGTTTAGTTGTTATTGTTCTTATTTATAAGATTGCATATTTTTCTTTTTGTTTAACATGCAATTTTTACAATGTATTTTGGAGTTTGAATTTAGCATTGTTAAAACTTAATAAAAATTGTTTTTAAGAAAAAAAGAAAAAGAATAGAACCTTACAAATAATAAACATATAAGCTGATTGCTTAAACTATGAAATAAAAGGAACGTACAGTCATTATTAGGGCTCAGAGACAGTTTGAAAATGGGACTGCTTTCATTTAATAAAGAAATTCATTGTGTTAGTTTAAAAGACCACAGCTCTAATTTCACCCAATATATTTTTTCTACCTATGCTGAGCTTTTCAAAATGGTTTGGCAGAACATACAATTCAATGTGCGAAACAGTTACTAGAGAAGTTAAAACGAGACATTAGTGATGTTTTCCTGAGTCTCTTGAATCTCAGAAATGTTCCTCTTGATAAACATCTTGGTTCACCTACCCAGAGACATCTGCTGTGACAAACCAGAACTACATTACCAATCAGCAGTAGTTTATTAGTTGCAAGTGCTAAAAATACCAGATTTGTGAAAGCCCATCTGTTAAAGAAATGCCTAGCCCGGAAGTCCTATTATGACAAGTCCAGCAAACTGCTTAATTCATTACATGAAAGAGAAACAGTGAGAATACAAATGTGCAAAGGTTATGATCGGACTGGAGTCGTGAAGAGTAATTGCTCAGAGCGGAGATCGTACATTGTGGAATCATAAGGAACAGAGTTTAGGCTGAATCAGAAACATCTGATGCCGGTGTCCTAGCCTGTACCACAGCACCTAGCCTGTGAGAAACACTATCTCAGAGTGAGTTGTCCAGCATTCCAATTCTTGAAGATGTTCCAGTGAATACCCCTGTTCCTGAGACGAATCCTGAAGTTCCCGACACAAATTGTTCACCAAAGACTGTCCCTGTTGCTAAACCCAATTCTGAATACTATGTGACTGGATCAGGTTGAATTTCCAGACCATGTTACAGATACACGGCAACTTGGACATGAAGATTATGCTTTTTCTGATGTCTCTATATTACTGCATGTATTATTCTAATGCCATTTCATAGGAGACTATTCTTTAAGATGGAGGATGTAGATCAGTGTGTGTGTGTGTGTGTGTGTGTGTGTGTGTGTGTGTGTGCAGCTTTAAGAGGCTTTCTAGAGGCTTGCACAAGTGTATAAATAATGAGCATGTGCGAGCCAGAGTGCCATTTTGTAGTAAACTGTTGAGATGTAAGCATGTATGTCTGTATAGTTTGTCTGTTAATCAGCTTGTTTATATTTTGTAAATTTGCTATCCATCCTGATGTGTTTCTGTCTAATAAAGAATATAAACAAATGAGCTACTCCGCCTGTTCTTCATCTATAGTAGAGAAAGACAAGGGACACTTCCTATAAAAGATTCAGCTCCTTCTTGGGATTTGAATTTTGTCTTGGCTGCTCTCAGTATGCCTTCATTTGAGCCAGCTTCTTCTGTTGAGCTAAAATGCTTTTCTTGGAAAACTATTTTAATGCTGGCCATCAATTCAGCCAGAAGGATTTCAGCACTCCATGCACTATCATCCTTTCCTCTGTATCAAATTTTTCACAGTGATAGGATGTCTCTGAGAACAAACCCATCCTTTCTTTCTAAAGTGGTTACTGAAACAAATATTTCACAACCTGTTCAGTTACCAGTTTTCTTTCCAAATTACAAAAACAAAGGAGAATACATATTGCATATCTTGGATGTACGCAGGCAATTGCATTTCTACCCTTACAGAACTAAATCCTTCAGGAAAGATGCACATTTGTTCCCTTCTTTAGCTCTTAATAAGCTGAGGAAGAAAGTTTCTAAATTTCACTTTCAAAATGGCTGTCAGATTGTATCTTCTTTATTTTCCTACACACACAAGACTCTTTCCACCAAAATGACGGCTTACTCTGTGAGAGCCCAATACTCCCTGAACCAGTGCTGTGAAAAAAGATGGGCAGTGAAGCACACTGGACTACCAATTGCAAAGCCTGAAACCTTTCTCATGGTAATGAGACTTCAGAGTGGCGTCCAGATGACACCCTATAAATGTGATTTTATGAGTTTGTTGATGATTTGATTTCTGTAGGTTTACTGACATTCTTAGGTATTGGCAAAGTCTGAGAATGCAGTCCCTGGTTTCCAAGAGAGACTCCATCGAAGGGGCAGCCAGGAAACAGTTGTCTAGGTACAGGAAAATCTTGTATCCCAAGAGTCATAGATGAGCTGCTATGACAGCCATATATTTGGTAAACACCCAGGGGCTGAGGTGAAGCCAAATAGCAGGACTCTGAACTGATAATGACTGCCTCCTATGGGGAAGCATAGAAATCTCCACAACTCTTTCACAATCTTGATGTGAAGGTAATTATTTTGAAGATCTAAAGAGCACATTCATTCATTCATTCACCCCAAGATATGGCAGAACCATGACTACTCTGAATCGGGTTTTCTGAACATATTTGTTTTATAGGTTGAGGTCCTGAGTTTTCTTTGGAACATAAAAGAACCTGAAATAAAATCCTTACACTTTCTGGTCTGGTGGGATTGCTTGGATAGCTCTTTTCGCAAGAAGAAAAGCTATCTCTTTTTCTTCAGCTTTTGGCAGACTGGAAGGATATCTGGAAGAAATTTGCTGAGTTTGGACTGCCCAGTACCTGTCCCCTTCCCTTTATCTCTAGGGAGCAGGTCATCACTGCCCTCTCAAAGGCAAAAAATACAGCCTCCATGGGACCCGATAATATCCCAGGCTGCATCCTACATGACCTCAGGCAGGAACTTGCAGCACCATTAGGCACCCTGTTAAACCAAAGCCTGAGTACCAGCTTCGTCTCAGCCGAGTGGAGGACAGCTACTGTCATCCCTTTGCACAAGTGTTGAGTGTCCATCGATCCAGGAAATTATAGACCCATCAGCCTAACTAGCCTGATCTGCAAGGCCATGGAGCGGATTATCATGGACCTCATTAACAAGAACATTGGCAACCTCCAGACACTTGATCCTACACAGTCTGGTTTTGTCAAGGGGAAGTCATGCCTGTTAACTCTAGTCATCTTATTTGAGACAGTCACCAAGGCCATAGACGAGGGGGAAGATGGTGAACACCGCCTACCTTGACCTGGCCAAAGCCTTTGATACTTTTCCCCACTCAGGTATAATAGATAAACTCTCAACTAGGCATCAATCCATATGTTACCAGATGGGTAGCACACTGGCTCACTGACAGAACTCACCTAGTCAAAACAGGGGAAGCCACCTCAAGTAGTAGACCTGTAGTAACAGGTGGTGTACCCCAGGGATCGGACTTGGGGCCTCTGCTGTTTGGAGTATACTTCTTGGAAGTGCAGGCCAAATCTAGTGGGCTATGGCTGACCAGGTTTACAGATGACTGCAAGTTGGATGCTGTCATCAATTCCCCCTAGTGATGTGGACATCCTCCAGGAGGGTCTCACCCAAACAAATGACTGGTGCCAGAAAAATGGCCTCAAACTGAATGCCAAAAAATGCATAATCATCCCTTTTGGGGAGAGTGATGTCCCCACAAATTATCACACTGATAATAAGGTACTAAGCATGCAATCAGTGGTGAGGGATTTGGGCACCCAGGTTGATAGCAAACTGACTTTTGACCACCATATTGCCTCCATTGTATGGAAAGCTTTCTACATGGCCCACCTCATTAGTAAAGGTATCTCATCCAGGGACAAGGTGGTCATAAAATCCCTGTATTCTTCCCTTATAAGACCATTACTGAGTACAGGTCTATATTAGAAGATCGAATGTTTAGGTGATCGAACACCTAAACATCGATCTTTTAATATCGAAAGCAAAAAACGCCGAATGGCCGATTTAATGCAGGGAAAGATTTCCCCTGGCCATTCGCCGGATTTTGCCATTTCTGTACTGTTGAGAGATCTCAGAGTTGGTATATTTAGTTAGGGGGGTGTGGGGGGCACAGCTCTCCATGTGGGGGGGAGGTGAAGACCCCTACTCAGTTTGGATGTAAAGTTTTTTTTTTTTTTTTTACTGGCAGACATGCGTGTTTCCCTGGGTGGTTCGATATTCTTAGATTCAATATTAGAAGATCAATGTTTAGGTGTTCGATCACCTAAACATTTGATCTAATATAGACCCCTGAGTACAATACCCCATTCAGCATGTACCTCACAAAGCACATGCAGCAGCTGGAGAGACCACAGAGGTTCCTCATCCAGAGAATTCAGGGCCTCAAACATCTACCCTACACAGACAGGCTAAAAGCCCTGTCCCTCTACTCAGTCTCCTACAGACTCCTTAGGGGTGACCTCTGTCTGGCATACAAAGCAATTTATAAATTAACTCCAGCTATGACTGGCCTGGTCCTCCTTGAGGGGGGAGAGAGAAAGAGACAAGAGAGACAGACAGAAAGGCCTCAGGGTAGGTACTAGCAAGGCAGTAATGGCCTAGTGGCTCAGCTGTTTTCTAATTCCCATGATCCTATAATTGGAAAGTGGCCTATCATCACTGCCCATTCCCATAACCTTATGGCCTGTTGAAAAAAGGGGTCTGAATGAAAACCACCCTGCTTGTTAATGTATCATACTACAGCCATATTGACTATGTGGATGACAAAACCACCATGAGACAGGCAGTGTTAAAAGGCCTGCATGTTGTCTAGATGGCAACTAACGAAGGTGATGTTCTGCAAATTTGCAGCATTCACCATGATGCCCAAGGATTATAACAGTTATAACAAGGGTCTCCTGTGTTTTGTCTAGATTACCCAGATGTGGCATGGCTAGAAGACAATGGTTCAGGTAAGAGAAGACCATTCCTTTATGCAGCCTCCGTGTGCTGCAACCAGGGACACAGACATATTGAACAACCTGCAAAAAACAAATAAAAAAATGATAATGACTGGCTATGACACAAAAGTTTAGCAACTCTGTCAATCTATGTTCGAGTAGGTGCCCTACAGATCAAAACAGTTTCCAGTCTTTCCATGAAAAGCAAGAAAGAATTGCTTGCATGGAGACCAAATAAAGCTTTTGTTTGTGAATTAAATAATTTAAACCACTAAAATTTAATATCAATCAGACTGAGGTTCTTATTTGGTACCAAAAGGAAATCTGAATAGTGAACAGATCCTCTCTGAACTGAAATGACCTCCAAGATAGCTATTTTTGAATGAATTTTACAACTGTCTTTTGCATCACTGATAAGGTGGAAAGTCAAGTAATGGAAAACAGTGATGCTGAGGGAGAGTTGATGCATGGAATTTTGCTGCCTCTGAATATGAGTGTCTGTATACAACAATCTTGCATAAGGGACATCTACGCAAGGAGGTTAAAGGACAGGCAACCCGACTGCCTTCAGACCCAGGCAATCAGCAAGCACTCAGGGATTCTATAACCACTGGATAAAGAAATGTGAAAACCCCAGCATTGACTATTATTCCTGCCACTTAGCAGGCATACAGTCTAAAAAGGCTCCACAGCCATGCTCCTTGGTTTCTACTGTTTCTGCTTAAGTCACAGCTGCAAACATGTTTTCTGCATGCTGGGGATAGAAATCTGTGGTGTTTTCAAAAAAGACATCCAAAGTCTTGGGATTCTTGCTCTCTTTTTCTCTCTTGTTCCTTCTCTCTTACTTCTGGTCCAAAAAGATCAGGGCATTTTTTTTTATTTTTATTCATCTGATAACAGAGTAAGCAAACTGGGCACAACATTCCCTTTTCAGGGACAACTCAGGAGCAATGACTGGTTAGGTGACTTGCTCAGGGTCACCCAGCAGGACAAAAGGAGATGGAAAGAATCAAATCCTCTACCCTTGACTAAAGGAAGCAGTTTAATACCTCAGACTGAATCCTTTTCACTAACTATAGGACTATTATTAGGTCATTAAGAAATGTGTCTTGAAATTCCTGGCAAAGTCCATAAGACATAGCCAGACATGATGGTGAACAATAATCATAGAAGGTTACTAGGCTAACAGTCCCAGGCCCCTTACAAGCCTGGCCATGTTCAACCCACATTCCCAAGGGTATCTGGTTCAAGCAGACACTAAAATCAGCACCTATTGCCCTTGTCCAAGAGAGACACAGATAGAACCCCAGGAGTGAAATTCCAGTTACCCATCCAATTGTCCAAACTGTGCTTATATAGGGCCAAAGAGGGGCTTTGTTTAACATGAATAGGATGCTTGTTCCAAAGATAGGGCAACCTCTGTGAGACAAATCTGTCTCTCCAGCAAGTTCCGTTGATGTCACATAACAGGTTAAGGTCATTTGAGCAAGTGAGCTGTGGGCCACTTGACTTGCAAGTGTGCAGCATTTCTATTACAGCTGGGTCAGAGATTGCTCTATATGCAAAGCACAGGTCGCCTCTGAGCAGTCTGTAAGACACACAGTAAAAAGTGGCAATGATTTCAGTCTGTTTGCATAAGACAGATCTTGAAGACCTTGAATTTTCTGTGTAAGGAACCTTTCTGGTCTCTCCAATTGCTGCAGAAGTTTAGAAAGGAACATACCAAAGGGAGCGTTGTACTCTATTATTGGCTTGATAATCCACACACATGTTTCCCTCACTGTCCTATCAAAGTCATTATGTGCCAAACACAAGGTCAGATATGATGCAAAAGTAATAGCGGCTATCTCAGAGAGAAATTTAAATGTGATTTCTATATCTCTGGCTAACTGTTGCAGCAATTTACCCATTTTTCAGTAAGCTCATAATGAAAACAAAACATTATGAGACAGGTAATCAAGTACTTTTACAGAAAATGTGTGTGTATATTATATATGTATGACACACACACACACACACACACACACACACACACACACACACACACACACACACACACACACACACACACATCTATCTTCAAACAAAAATTTCCTGTAATGATCCAAGGCCCTAGATCCCTTGTCTGGAGGATGTATTACTAGATTCTGATTCTAGGGAGGAGGAGACCTCTGGAGAACTGCCACAATGACTATGACCACAGTCCATAGTAAAATGTCCCAATCCTTAAGTGATCAGAAGATAATGTCCAGTTTCTAAATACAGGGTCCACCAAACTGGGATCTTTCTGTGCCTTGTTAATGTAAAGAGAGACCATCTTGTCTGCCATGGACACCCCATGATGCCAATGTGGCTGGTCTTGTAGCCTCCTGGATTATCTTTTCCAGAAATGAGAGGAATGTGCAACAACCTACTTGCTTTTTTGATAGTCCCAAGACTCATTTCTATCCTATCCATCTGGAAAGGGAGACTCTAGAGGATTTACCATACTTACTCTTGCACATGTACTTCCTGAGAACACTTGGTGGTGGTGGTAGGCCTCTGATGATGAGCAAGAAGCATACAAACAAAACTTGGAGACATGACCTCTACATCAGTTTCCAGATTTCATGTCCTCAAGTCCAGTACATATGAGAGGTCACAGGAGCAGAATGAAATGGGTCTAGGATTGTGACTGATGCAGTAAGAAGAACCAATGGAAGCTCTTGTACTGAAGTGTGTCATGCCTAGGTTTGTCCCCTTACAATGCAAAGAATGTTGCCACTAGCTTGAAGAAACCAGCACCAATCAATGCCGATATAGGTGTGGGACACATTAATGGCTAAAGGCTGGGTCCCAACAACACCGAAAGGATTTGTGGCCCTGATGTCAAGTGTTGACCTTTTTGAATACAAGGTGTTAAAATTCAAAGATGCCGATGTTTAGAATGGCATCAACAGGACTGGTACGAGTGCCAACCTTGTCTCCCTGAAACAGAAGTTTCACTCCAAGAAGGTACCTGGCACCGACAAAGTCTGTGCTGACATGGACAATGATGGCAGGGTTGGGACCAGAATCAACCACAAAACACATCGAGTCTACTGACATGCTGCATGACCTCCAATCCTGAAGAAAACACCAAAATAGATGCTGATGAGGAACAATGGACTAAATCTGGAAAGGAAGCAAAAGCCTTATCTGCTCTTAATTCAGTGGGAAGGGAAAAGGCCCATCTCCACTTGCACAGTACCTATATCATTTTGCCATAATCAATGTCCACATTAATAAAGTGACAACTGACCATGGACACAAACTTTGTCAAATGGGCACACCTGGCTGAGGGATGCCTAGATGAGGTGAACATACCTAGTTCAACCTCAAACGTTTGAGTTATGTTCCCCCTTATCTAGAAAGCCTAAACCTGTCCATAACTAAAAGAGTGGGCACACTCCAGAAACACCCTGAGAAGACTCGCTGTCCTGCCTTGGCTTCTTAGTTGCAACCAGAAAGTCATCTCTGAATGGGGCTTGTCAAAGTCTTCCCTTCTTTTCTCTTTTTCCCTGGTCTTGGTTTTTGAAAATAGGACTGAACATCCTTCCTTGGGCTGAAAACTACTGATGGGAAAAAGGCTTTTGTTGGATTCAGTGATATATTCTCTTTTTTTAATCCAGTTCTTGGCAGTATAACTTTAAATCTAAGCTGAAATAAGACCTATTAGGACAATGCTCATTGCAGGAATATTTAACAGAAATATGGCAATGGGCAAAAGGCCCTTAATCACATTTAGTTTAACAATCTCTAACAATTCTTCAATCAAATGTTTTACAAATTTTGCAGTCTAACTAAGCTTACCACACTCATTATACCATTAACCTGATAACGAAAACTAGGTATCAGAAAACTAAAAATAACTCATCAATGAGCATGTGAAGCAATGTGGAAAAGAAACCATGTAGTTTATAGGGGAGGAAAAGTTACTGATAAAAAAATTAAACATAAACATAACACAAAAAAAAAAAAAAAGGAAAAAATCTAGCCTGACAAGAGAATATGGAAAGTTTCTGTAGAAGTGTGTGTGTGTGTGTGTGTGTGTGTGTGTGTGTGTGTGTGTGTGTGTGTGTGTGCACATGTATGTCTGTTTTGTACCTTTAAGAAGCGTTTCAAGGACAGCATGTGGATATATATAGCAAGTACATGCTAGCTTCCGTGCCATTTTGAGAGTGTAGCCAGAGAGTGAGCATGTATGAGTGTGATGGCTAGTTTGTTTATCTAAGCTGAAGTTATTAAGCCTCAATCTTAATGTGTTTATACATAATAAAGCTGCTTGAACAGAACCCAAGAATGCTCGTCTGTTTTATCCTGACTGGACAAGTGAGATGGTGTCAGAACTGCGATTCCAGAGACTGCTTTTCAGAGCTATCAGGTGCAGAGTTAACAGGGAAGGCAAACTAAGTGAACCGAGCACAAAAAAGGCCAGAAATGAACCAAAGGTAATGAAAACTTGCACAAATGATTTATTTTATAAAAAAGATAAAATGAAGCATTGCAAGGGCACAAACCCCATTATTAAACAAGCGAGAGACACAAAACGTTTAACAATTAAACAAAATGTTTAAAATTAAGGTATTTGCTAAAATGATTATCAGAAAAGCACATAAAGGGCAGGATTCACGAAGCCTCCGTGTAAGAGTTACAAGGCTTACACGGAGGCTGCAGTTAAACGGTGTGACGTCAGCATGTCATGCACATGCAATGAGGGCATGCTAAATCACACCTAAGGCTAACACGGTCCGTGTAAGACAGTAGGGGGCGTGTCCGTAGGGTGAGCCCTGCAAATGGACACGCCCCCAGAAGAGTAAAGGTCCCGAAAGTAACCCCCATGACAGGGTCCGTATAAATGTGAATAAACACAACACGACACATGCCCCCACAGACTATGAACATAAAATGTATAAATGAAAATCTTATATTTTTTTTTATAAGTTGTAAAGATGTTTGCCCGTGAGTGTGCTCGTTTGCGCGGGCGTGTCCGTCGCTTAGCCACAGTTAGCAGTCAGTGGAAAGGCATATAAGAACTAAATATGCAAAGTAAGCCAAGAAGCAATAGCGTAGCGGTAGAGACGTCAAGCTGAAGAGGAGGCAGTCATGGTTTGAGCCCCCACAACATCAAGTTTTAGTTTTAGTGAAATAAGCACGAAACAAGTCCCTGACATATATGTACATATATAAAATTATATTTTATGTAAAATGTAATGAAATGGGCCATGTATTTTGAAGAAATGTGAGTTAAAAAAAAAAAAAAAAAGAAAATCTCAGATGTGCCTACAGCTGAGCTACAGTCTAACAAGTTGAGGATATCTGCTTGTAGGTGAGCAGTGTTTTAACAGGTGTAAAATGAGTTCCCATAGGTGAGCAGTGTTTTAACAGGTGTAAAATGAGTGCCCGTGGGTGAGCAGTGGTTTAACAGGTGTAAAATGAGTGCCCGGGGTTGAGTAGCATTTTAACAGGCTGAAACCGTGTGCCCGTAGCTGAGCTGAGTGTAATATGCGTGCTGACAGCCAAACAACGTGTAAACCAGCGTAACCCATTTGCGCGGAGATGTGCATGGCGCCAACAAGCTATCTGGCAGGCAACGTTGAGCAAGCTGTATCAAAACTGCCTTTACACAGACACAACTCCTAGCCTGTGTAGACAGTCATAAAATAAAAAAGCAAAGGCCAGGCTCGAACTCAGGATACCAAGCAACATAGTCAAAGTACTGAACCACTAAGCCATGACAGTTGCACTTAGAAATGCAGTAATAGCATATATATAGGAATGAATAGAAAGAGGAGCATGACAAAGCAGGTTTTGTGAAGCTGATACAATTCCAAAATGGCCAATCACAGATAAGTGCGGGAAAAACGGCATATATAAGCCCCATAGGCGGGAATACACAGCATAACCGATTGTGGAACTGACTTGCAGCCAGGATGTCAGGTGTAGGAGAGGGTAGTTGCTTCCGAACACAGAGGTGGGGCGTTGAGGAGTCCAAATATATGGTTTGGCTCCTCGTCCATGATCATGAGGCCCAACTCATGCAGGGCCAGGTCCTGTGGGGAGCATATAGGGCTGAGGCATGGGACCGGTTGGCACATGGTCTCACCAGTGCCACAGGAATACCAAGGACTGGTGAACAGGTCCGTCACCACCATGCGGACCTGAAGAGACGGAAGCAGGACCAACTGAACCATTGGATCCAGGAGGCCCGGCAAATGCCCAACGCCCCACTACTGAGTAAGTTACATGTAATTATTTACGTAAGAAATTAACCTAGCTGATATTATGGAGATGTGTATTCCAATATTACTTCATTTATATTACAGCTGCAGGTGTCCGTTCCATGAACCGTCAAGCCTATGCCGATAGGCTGGTGCAGTTGCGCCACCAGGCAGGTCAGTAATTCTCTCCCTGTAACTGTAAAAAAATATATAAGTATGACAGTTAGCAAAAGAGTGCAGTGTAGTCACTAGTAATAAAATGTGCAAGTAACAGTGTAAGAGAGTTTGCAAGTATTGCTTGATTACAAAAGTGTGATGCAGCCTGTAATCCAAACATAAAAATGAAACACGTCTGAAATAAAGATGTCCCACCTGTAATATAATAGTACATAATCTGCAGCAGGCTGAAAAGTACAGCTGCAGAAGCTGAGTAAAACACGTGTGAAATATATCCCTGTTGAAATTCTGAAACATGACATAAGTGAGACTGTTGGAAAGGATTATTATAACTAAAGATAAAACATGTCAATAAAGCATAGAATTAAGTACCATCCTGAATTGTAAAAATAAAACAAGTGAGAAAGTGTGAGAAAGAGGTATGAATCCACCAATAAAGTAGTAATAACACCTGAATAAAGTATACTGCAGTCAGTACAGAATGAAATGAATGCGACAGGCAGAACCAAACAGCAACATGTGTTGAAAAAAGTACTGAAGCTGGAATGTGTGTCCCAAAATCTGGATAAGTTGCTCTCAGTTTGCAATATGCAGATAGTATGGTTGTCTGAAATACCAAACATCCACAGTTGTCTATAGCCATATAAAGCAAATGTAGCAGGATGATCTGGAGCATTTCTCCCCGGGCCTCCGCTGAAAACAGGCTCTGTGGAACCTAGTCGGACTTTCCCGGTCAACAAATGATAAATAAAAAATAAATAAATAAATAAAAAATGATGTAGCTGAACAGAGCCAGATATGAATGTGTATGGATAAATATGAAATGTATATTGATGTAGCAGTAACATTCCTATCACCAACCTGAAGTAGTTATCACATAGGAAACTGTAGGCAGACCTGTAGTGTGTATATATCTGCAGGTAGTAGAAATGTACAGCATATGTATAGGTATTTGAAGTTGTTAATTAAATATTTCTTCACCCTACCCTATAACCACAAATAATCCATTCCACGTGAAATAGGTATGTGCATTCACAATTAACACCCCTGGACATTTGTCCTGTTGGTTCATACATATTTGCATGTACGCTGATGCATGTGCCCTGTTCATACATCCAAACCTGATGGCCTGTTGCCATCAATCAACCCCACATGTTGTTGGATTGTGTATTGCTGTTCAAATTATGCATGTGTTATGCTTGCTGTTCAATGGCTTGAATTTATGGGTGTTTGGTTAATGGGAATACTAATGCATGCTGTTACAACTAATTGTGAATGGTATTGTACGTTACTAACCCAAACTGTCATAACATAATGCAAAACATAGGACGACAGGGAAGGCAGGTTCCAGCGGACCCACCTCTCCCACCTCAGCTGGCGAGTGCACCTGGCAGTAGTGCCCAGGCCGGACCCTCCTCTGGTGGCCCTGTGCCACCTGCGGGTGGAAGTGCTGCAGGGGATGGGGCTCGTCCCCCCTCTGCAAGCGTGGCCGGAGGAGAACATCCACTTACCCTCCGTAGTGTCCGGTCTGTGGTGCGTAGGGAGATCCGGCACGCTGTGCTTGGGCCCCAACGCCAGCTTGAGGCACGGGTGGCACAACTCACGGGTGTGCCTGCTGCCCGACCTACACAGCCCCCAGCACAGCCCCGTCCTGGGCAGTGAAGGCACAGTGGCAACTGCCCATGGGTGGGGATCTCAGTTCCACTGTTGCCATCTGTGGGCTCATGGGCTCGAGATATCCAAACATCCATCCCCGTCAATTGTGCAACCCCCCCACATGTGTCATACACCACCCCTGTATGCGTCTTGTTTGTCTTGTCTGTTAACCTCCCCTACCTACCTCTCCAGCTATACCGACTTCCTGTACCTGACATACCACTCCCACCTGAAAAAAAGAAAAAAAAAAAAAAAGGGCACTCTGTACCCACAAAAAAATTACGCCCCATACATAGCTGCCCATTTTGCACACATGTCTGCTGGACATGTAAACTGGCAATAACAATTGGCTGTACAACAAATATTATTGTTGTCCTCACACCTCTCTCAGGGGTGGAAGGTTTCAAATTTCACACCAAATTACAAACATATGCACAGCTGTTGCTGACGAAGAAATGGGCAGCTATGGGCCTTTCCTACATCCCTCCTGCAAAACCCGAGCTCGTTTTCCTACTGTCCTACCCTCTTTGTGCCCCCTTTTTCACCACTTTCCTATCTCCCCATTTTATTTTCTTTAAAAGAAAATAGCGCGGGTGTGAGCGAGAGTAAGCACTTTTAAGCAGTAGTAAGCGGGTGTACGCTTTTGTGCGCTTAGCTAAGCATGTGTGTGTGAAGCTAAGCGGCAGTGCGCATGCGTGACCTCCGCGCCAACCAGCGCTAACCTGCTTACAACTGCTTAAAAGTGCCTTAGTCACTCTGAATGACAAGGCCTGTAGTTTACTCAGCAGCAAAATAAAATACCTCCCTCAGTCTCGAACCCAGGACCTTGGAAACACTAGTCTGCATGACTTACCACTAAGCCGTGAGTGCTATAGAAAAACATTGTGCTGAAAGAAATATATCATAAAACAGTAGGAATTAATGTAAAGGGAATATAGCAAGTGTAGTACACAAAGCATGTCATGTATATTTACTGTCAAATCTAGTGGATTTGTAAAATAGTACTGTGTGCTGAGAAACAGTCATGCTAGTTGGTAGCTACTAGGTAATAATGTCACAGTAGCATCTGGCAAGCCACACACATACTCAGAGCAGGATAAACACTGCCATAGTTGAATAGTTAAGGGATCAGACATAGCAACTGTGACTGAGTTACAGAGATGTCCCTGATGTGAAAACAAATGTCAACTGTGCCCCACTGACACCCTGTCAAATGTACTAACAGTACACAGAAATGTGCAACTACACATGCAATGGTAACTATGACTGACTGAAGGTATGCACCACCTGCACGGCACAAATGGTGTACTAATACACATGCTTGAAATACCCCACAGTCACAACTGCAGAGTATCAGAATATGTCATTGGAGTAACCCACTGCTATGTACCATTCCATGAGGCTGATAAAAGATGCACCGGAGAGTATCTGAGGCCTGCTCAGCAGCATGATCAAATACCCCTGTAAGTGTCAAGGCCCACACCATGGCCAGACCATACTGCATGCAGTAACACCCTACCACAACAAACACATAGGGAATTGCTAGCCAAACAGATTTAGCAAGCATTACAAGCTGTGAATGTAAATGGAAAATAGGAAAGCCATAGCAACACATTACAGGAAAGACACCTAGCAGGCATACAACGAGTGAATGTAAAGGCCAAATATTGAAGCCATAGCAACAGATTGAAAGAGCCACTGCTATATACCAGTTACACCACAATCCCCACAGGAAAGCACACACACCCATACACACAGTATTACTAGTCGTAGGTGTCAGTTTACATACACACGGAGAACAGGACACTGGAGGAAGGAATACTCAGCTTACAGAACAACATGCATTGCAGTGTCTACAACACAGCCAGAAATATGAGAGACATACCAACCCTTTCACTCACAGAACAGTGTCCACAGCAAACCAGCATGGTCCCCACCCTGATAATCTGAAAGGGCTACGCCTACCTAACAGACCTTTTTATAGCACAGTCCTGTAATCACAGTGAGAACTGCAATCACTACACAACAGGCTGCATGCAATTAGTAAATGCTGGCTAACAATTGGTGCAGAGGCCATCACATGGACATGTGCAGATACCTACAAAAGCATCCTGTACTCCCAGTCCACACATGCAATACTGTCATTGCACCCGCTGGAGGTAGAGAGAGAGAGAGAGAGAAAAAAAAAAAAAAAAAAAAAAAAGAAAGAAAGAAAGAGAAAGAAAAAAAAACCTGAAACAACAAAGCAAAGAGGCTGACAGCAGGCCAAGCAACTGCAAGCCTACACACACAGCTGCAACAAACACAGGTAATGTAAAGTACTACTATAATACTCTACATACTGTGAACCCTCCAGATGTGTTATTGGTCTGTATCTATGTATATGAAGATGTGCATAGGGACGGGGACATATTGAAACTGTCACTGAAGGCACCACATGCATATGTATGTGACGGTAGCTATGTGCACATAGCAATGTAGGTTGTAGTGCAATGTACAAGTAGGTTGTACAGTAATGGGTGTTCAGCAGTACGTTACTGTGTGTATACATATGTGGAACTAAAAAGGAGTATATATATATATATATATATATAACATGTGTATACGTATGTATATCGAGATATGTATGTATATATATATATATATATATATATATATATATATATATATATAATATGCATATGTGTATACATAGATAGAGAGGGATGTAGAAATACATAGACATATATAGTTTCACAGTGTCATAGTTTAGTACTAGGCTATCTGCAGACAGTGTATAGAATAGATTTAGAAACTTGCGCCTCTGTATAGTAGTGACACAGTGAAGACCCCCCCTACATAATACCATTAGTTTACTGTGCCTCTGTCTAGTAGTGACACAGAGAAGACCGCTGCTGTAAACCTATGATCTCCCATCCATTTGTCAAGAATGCACATGAAGAGTATCAGTGAGGGTCGCTGCCTAACATGAACTGGGATCCTGTTCCACAGTATGGGAAGCCTCTTAGTGATGGATCTGTCCCTACAGTATGTCCTATTCATATGTGTGCTGTCGTGCTTCTGATGGATTTGGATTGTATGAGGTGGAACATGTCCATCACTACCAGATTGGACATGGCCTACTACATCAGGCACAGATCACCCATACGTAGGCAGTATGCTATGGAACAGAGCATGAGTTACGTTAGTCTGGCAGCATATGACAGTTGTTGCAGACCCTTGATCCTCCTAGTGATGTACTCATGGGGTCCCCCTAGCGGTTGCAAGTGCCAGGTGAGGTACATACCAAATGGGGCATAGTACACAGTCATGGGCCTGATAAGGGAGGAGTACAGGGGTACAATGACCCCTTTTGATGTGGATGTGAATTTCTTCATGATAAGGTGGACAAGGTAGGAAGTCCATCCAACCACTTTGGCAACATGGGTGTCAAATGAGAGGTCAGCATTGCACAGTGTCACCAGGTCTCCGATTCCTTTGTCTGTACTCAGTGGGTTATTGTCTATGTGATAATATGTAGGTACCTTGTCCGTCCAAAAGGGTATGAGTATACATTACATGGCATGCAGTGTCAGGCCATGACTCCGGCACCAGTTGTTGGTGTCCATGAGGCCTGTCAGTAGGATGTATGTGTCGGCAGGTGTAGCGCCTAGGGCGCCCAGTATGCAGTCATCTTTGAACATTGTCAGTCACTACCCTCCCATGTCTGCTTCCACATCTGAGAATGATATGCCGAACATGAGCAGTCCCAGGACAGAGCCCTGTGGGACACCACATGTGATTGGCTCTGAGTCTGACATGGCACCAGTGAGGTTGACTATAAGGTTTCTATCCGTTAGCAGGTTTGCAACCCATCATGTGACATATGGATTTACATTTCAGCTGTTGATCATGTCTATGATGGCAGAGTGCGGTATTGTGTTGAATGCCGTAGGCAAGTCCAGGTAGGCTATATGGACCCCTGTGCCCTCAGCAATGGCTCTAGTGACTGATTTGAAAAGGTCAACCAGGTTCATAAGGCAGGATCTGCCCTCTACAAAGCCAAACCGGGTGGGATCAAGTGTCTAAGTCCCCAATGTCTCTGTGTATGGGTACCATAATGATCCTTTCCATAGTGTTGCAGACCAGGCTGGTTAAGCTTTTGGGGCGGTAGTTACCAGGGTCTGTAGAGGTGCCTCCTGTGTGGAGTGGGACCACTGTTGCTGTATGCCAGTGTCCAGGTACATATGCTGTAGTAAGGCTACGGCTGAATAGCATGTAATGTGCATGTGTAGCTCCTCTTGCAGTTCACGTAGCATGCAACCTGCAGGGTCTGAAGAAGGGTTTTATCCCGAAAGCGCTAACTTGTGGATTTTTTGGTTCATTAAAAAAGGAGTTCGTACAGCAGTGTCCTGCCTTTCTTTCTTTTTGCAGTTTCATTTTTGTCAGGAGGACTTTGGCATTAGTACGGTAATTTTGTTTCTTGCATTGTGTGCAGTGCATGGGCTGATAATGTTCCCCATACAGTACCTTGATACAAACCCCCAGTGTGAGGTTGTGTACTGTACCTGAAACAGTGTGTTGACTGCTGCAGTATACTAGTCTGTTGAATGGAGTGTGCCAGGTACTGTTGCACAGTTGTCGGATGAGCACTGATATCTGGTCATGTACATGTGTATCCCCCAATAGACAGACAGATGCTATATATGGTGCCTAAGTTATATCACTGCAGTCAAGTATTAGGTGTATTATGTGTGCTATAGTTTGCTGACAGATATTGCTGATATATTTTCCTTCTCCTTTTCAGGGCCATGGTTCACCAGCGCAAGCCAGTCTACTCCGCTGCAGAGGAGGAAGAGATACACCAGAACCTGGTGCGGGATTTCGCTACACTCTTTTCCCGCACCAGCCAGAACCAGCAGGAGAGGGCTGCACTGTGGCAAGACCTGGTCCGTCGGGTAAATAACATAGGCACACATAACCGGACATATGAGCAGGTACGCCATCACTGCAGTGATTTAATTAGAAATGTCCGTCAGCGTGCGTCGGATATCCACAGGCAGCAGCTTGCCACAGGTGGTGGGGTGGCTAGACATCCCCCCCTCACCAGACTGGAGGGACTACTCCTGAGTGTTGTGGCTCCAGCACAGCAGTAGCAACAACAGCATACATGTGTAATGATGGAGGCTGGAGCCACACAGCAGCAGGACACAGAGCGTGCAGGTAACATGCCATGTGTATAGTTGACCATTCTGTACACTGTTAGGTTATGCATGTGTGAGGTGTGTCCTCGTTTTGTAGCTGAAATCTTGGTAATTAATATGCATTAGTGATAACCTCATTATCTGCAGTACACCTGTGGAAGCTAACTGTTGCACTACTGAACTGTATCATGCCCACAGTATCAATGGCACAGTTGTGCCCACTGACGATAAATGTCTATTTTTCCGCAGGTCCCTCTGGTGTAACAGCAAGGCAGCCTATCCATGCTGGTGAGTGTGTAATACCATTACCTTCAATACTCTGTATACTAATAGTAATAATAGGCTGAAGCAGTAGTGCTATGTGTTTGATTGCAGGTGTGTTTGTGTCTGTGGGTTGATATCTCATATACTGAGGCGTATGCATGTGTGCATGTGCCCATGTGTGCATGTGCCCATGTGTGCATCAGTGGTGACATTGTGTACACATTGTAAACTGTGTTTCCTGTCTTACTCCCAGAGGTTCTGGTGCTGCTCTGGTGTCGTGCAGCAGGGAACCTGAATCAGCTGCTGTGGATAGTGATAATGATGATACCTGTGTAATGGCACAGGTAGGTGTGCCAGGGTCCGTCATTGGTCAGCCAATTGACACTACACAGCTGTCGACCCCATCAATGCGCACAGTCATCCTGCCAATACATCCTTTGTCACCAATGTCCCTAGGTGATGGGCAGGATACAGTGGGCATTGACCAGGGTAATGTGGTATCAGTGGCACATGCATCCCCACACTGCAGCCATGGCCAGGGCCCTGACACGGTACCACACAGGCAGACGTCCATGGGTTCTCGTGGGAGCATCCGTGGGCGTACCGCCCCTGTCAGACGTGCCCACAGAAGTCTTTCAACCCCAGCTATGTTTCGGGCTGTAATGCAGGCACAGTCACGTATGGAACGGTACACCAGACAGGGTCTGAGGGAGCTGAGAGCATGTCGCACAGCCATGAGTGACAGTATGCGTGATGTTGCGGCTGCCATCCGCAACTTCACCGAGGTCATTGACAGACATTGGGGGGACACATTAGATCTGATCCACAACTATATGTCCATGAGCCAGGGCAATGGTGGACGGTTGAGGCGTCGACGTGGCCGTATGCCAGCAACAGCAGCAGCTGGCAGCCGTCGTGCATGACAACAGGGCTGCGGCCCCTCACATAGTGCCAGCAGCAGCCCCAGCAATGCTGGGTCTGTGCTGTCATCGGACCGCTCCAGGAGACCAAGTGCACGTGGCGCTGGACAGTCTCAACAGGGACCTGTCTCCAGTCAACAAACACCTGCTTCTGATGACAGTACCCAGTCTGGCTTAGTACCTGATACGGTCCGTAGCACCCCTGCCAGGCACAGGTACCGTGTCCGTGGCCACAGACAGTGATCTGTATGACCTGGCAGGTACAGTCTGTGGCTGTCCACAAACACCTGTACATGGCAGCCATGAGGTGGGACTGTGTGCATTCATACACACATGCAAAGTGATAACACCTAGGGCTACCGCATACACGCACACACTGCATCAACATTGCCCCATCTTGTACTGCTGTCCTTCACCAACACACACACACACACACACACACACACACACACACACACACACACACACACACACACACACACAGACATGTCAATTGGTTGTATCAGTGGCAGACTCAGGCATACCAGGTACACACCCTGTGCATATGATGAAACTGTGCCACCTCCTGCAATCTGTAAAATCTGTGCAGGAACAGGTTAACATGGTGCTGATGCACAGGGTGACTACATAGACGTATTGTAATAGTATGATGTTGACAACAGTACAGTGTAATGATAGCATTGTGGGTATATAACAGCATGCCTGATGCAGTTACAGTATGAATGTCATTGTATTGTTTTGTACACCCATAGTAATTACCACAGTGTTCTGTCTGCACATCATTGCATACTGGTGGTGAGGCTGTGAAGGGATGGCCACCTACATAGGTAGCACAGGGGATACAACAATGTACATATTGATACTCAGTGATGGCCATGTCAACTGCGAGTTGCATGCTGTCCACACACGACACTGCAATGCAGATGTTCCAGGATGTTGATATCTGTGCAGTACTACACAACAGGTTCAAGGCTCACAAGAGCACACTAGCACTACAAGGTCACAACTCATACCATGCATAACAGCACCAAAACACTGAACTAACTATGACAGGAGGGAGAGTGTCCATACATGTCAAGGATACTGTGGTGCCAGGACAGGTAACATACATCATACTAAGTCTGGAACTGCTGAGTGAGGACTCAGTGTCTGGTATTTGACATGTGTATTATTACAGGTATGAGCACTTGGGTATCAGGCCAGTTATTCAACATTACAAAGGTACGTGGTCTATACCCTTGTGGGGGGTGCGGCTGGACCCAGCCCGTCTGACCTGGGAATGTCTGGGTACTGGCTTAGAGTGCCTGCATATATGCACTGTTACATACTGGAAGTCGTACACCTTGTTTGTTGTAGCATAGTCTACATACAGGCCTGCTGACTGTAGCTTTGTTTGTATGCATGTTTGCCTGTTATGATCCTGAAACACTCATTCCACCTGCAGTGCAGATATACAGTGCCTCTCTGGATCCCTAGTGACATCTCTGTTGCTTACTGTACTGATGTCCATCTGTCACTTGACAGAACGTCACCGTTTGTCCTGTTTGCATGTAGCTTTCCTGTAACACATTGCATATGACTTACCTCACATTTGCTCAAGACAGCATTCATATATGCCAGTACTAACAAATCAGGAGCACTGCACCCTCACATAGTCACCTTGAGTACCTTGTTCCCCATTGGCCCTATGTGTTGTTACTTAGTATGGGAGTCACAATGCTATGGTAGCATGTGCAAAGGTCACCTGTCGATCTACTCTCAGGTCCAGTTGATGAATCTGTGAGTCACGTGGCAATGTTACAGCTGCCTTATGTACACAGACAACCCTCTCCCCTTCCCATACACGTACAACACATGTGAGAGATGCAACCACATAGCCAAACTGGGGGCTAAGCTCTGTTTACACAGCACTGGCATTCCCTGTCAGGTGGAGTGGGATACTACAGTGAATACAGTACCAGTCTCCCATAGACCTGCCACGACCACAATCCAAACACAGAAACACACAGGTACATTATTGGGCTCTCAGAATAGCATCCTGCCTGAGCAGCTGACACCTGCAAAGCAGACACACAAGCAAACGTTACACCAGAGCAGAGCACATGCAACACATAGCTCACAAAGCCTGTGTGCCAAACAGTCTCAGGCCATACGGCTAGACAACACACCTGCTACAGTTGTATGAGGTACCTCTATCGTCACATACAGGGTGGTCCTGCTCCCAGGCTGAACAAGATGACAGTCACGCTCAGCTGCCCGTCGGGCACTACGATCCACCACATAACACAAACAAAGCGGTCACTCCAAGGCATGTAGAAGTATGACTCAGTCATTGTCTGTGCCAGTGTGTATGACCTCTGACGCACCTCCCTGGACTACATGTTAGGGGACATAGAGGGGCTCTCTGAGCTTGTGGCACAGGCTGGTATGACCCTGGCCTTGAGTAGCATCTCACCCTCACCATGAATGCTGCCACAATATGTAGACAGGATCATCAGTTTCTGCAATTAATGTATCTTTCAGTGACATCCAAAGGGGATCCAATGCCTGTCAGTGTGGGATTACATGCTGGACATGCCACATTGCTTTGCTTGGGACAGCTTGCACCTGTCACCCATGGGCTGGTGTATATTGGCAGAGGCTGTTGCTACACACATAGTGCCTTTGTATGCAAGGCTGACATTACATAGCCACCTAAACAGGTATCACACGGGATGGGACACTAACAGCAATGCTACTCAACAGCAGCAGTGTAAACCTCAAGATGCATGCAGTGGAAACAGTCCTTAGCATGGGGTACAGGAATATCCGTGCAGTAACAGACTCCTGGTACAAGGCTTCCAGGTGCACACCATCAGTGCTAGGTCATTCCTGATACCAAGCTTGTCATCCCCTACACATGCACCAACCCAGAACAGAGGGGTTGTATCCAAAGGCACCTCGGATACACACACACACCCAGGTTGGTGGCACTGCACAAAGCATCAGAGCCTCTCCATGTGCAACACACAGTGGGTTAGACTGCCTTCAGGTTCATAGCCTGGCACACACCACACTCCCATACCCAGGAAACCCACTTGGCCTTCCTGACAACACTGGGAATATGACGGTCTCTACACACACCATTATATGGTTGTACTGTGACTACCCACACATACAGTGTGAGCATTATTCTAGCTGCAAGACCCTATCTGAAGGGTTCTTATCATTCATTCCCTGCATTGCTATGGAACAACTTGTTACCACTCCCACAAGTGGTGACAACATGCTGCACCTGTTCATCACCAACATGTGGACTATATGCTCCAGACCAATCATGTATCCCTCACTGGTGGGATGACACCATCTACAACCCACATTGTATAGTCACATACCACATGCAGCCCCTGCACAGAACACCACAGTCATACAGTTGTCTGATGCATATTCCATGTATTCACATGAGGCAGGCTTCGGACATGGGAACTCTTGCAGTTCACAGGTACATATGTGTAGGTGGCACACACATACATCATGTGTGCATTGACATTACTGATATAATGTATGTCGTGCAATATTGGGAACAACACCCCACACACATGGACAAACTGTGTGACAAAAATACACATGGCATTTGTAGGATATAAACTCCTACCTAACTATGTTAGATCACTTGTGAGAGTCGCAGTAGCAGAGTGTACTATTTGCATTACTGGGAGGATTGCTTTCTCCTGCTGTACTTATAGGGTGCTGACATCTTCAGTGTTTAGACAGTGGAATATGCAGCATGTGTTGTGTAGTAATAGTTGCCAAAAGGGACATTTCTCATACACATGGAATTGCACACACTACTCCCCCACACACAGTCACACACACACTGGGCACTTGCAGGTTTCAAACCCCTACCTAACTATGTTATGACACTTGTGAGAGACGCATTAGCAGAGTGCGCTATTTGCATTACTGGGGGGATTGCATTCTCCTGCTGTACTTATAGGGTGCTGACATCATCAGTGTTTAGACAGTGGAATATGCAGCATGTGTTGTGTAGTAATAGTTGCCAAAAGGGACATTTCTCATACACATGGAATTGCACACACTACTCCCCCACACACAGTCACACACACACTGGGCACTTGCAGGATTCAAACCCCTACCTAACTATGTTATGACACTTGTTAGAGACACAGTAGCGGAGCGCGCTATTCACATTACTGGGTATATTTCTGCTCCTGACATATGTATAGTGTGCTGACATCATTATGGATGAAGAAGTATGTACATCTGTGACTATCCATCAGTACAGGGGAGAGCATATCTATGCATTAACTTTGCACAGGCATAGTGGCCTACTGTACTGTGGAGGCAGACGCCAAATACACTGTGGATAGCCTTCTGTATTCCCTAGGGACAACAGTCAGGTATTGCACTCTACGGCCATATGTTTACCTGTCAGATGCAAGTATCTGTTGCTCATATACTGTTTGTGGATCTTTATTGCCATAGCCTTCCCTATCTCTATAAACAACGTGTGTACTGTGGGAGATGTTTGCATATGAGTGGGACTAGTACTTTACTTATGTCTCTGTTGTAACTTCACTGTGTGCACTGGGCAGATGTCTGTATTGTGGGAGGTTCCTGTGTTAACACATAGAAATGCCAGATATGTGTGTGCAACTGCTGAACTGTGACATGGCCTAAGTGTGTGAGCATGCCCAGTTTGCAGTTTGTATGGCTTCTTGACTGCCAAATCTCATTTATCTAAGTGTGCGAGCATGCCCAGTGTGACCTTTCCTTATGTTGGGATCTGTGGACCACCACATTTCTGTTTGTGTGTGGACGCCATCTATATATCACATGTACAGTTGAGTGTTGGACATCAGGTTGTGTTCTTACTGCCCAACTGCTGTGTGTCTGAACCTAACAAGCATTATGCTGTGCCTGCAGGGTCGCCATGGGATAGTTTGCATACAGTTGTCATCATCCTTTCCTGCTGACCAAACAGTTGTATTGTTGTATAGTGTACTGGTGCAGAACTTTCACTGTGGTGGACAGTATAATCGGTTTCAGTCCTATCACTGCTTGTAATGTTTATAGTGAGCACAGCAGACTGGTTGAGGGCCAGTTGTGCAGATATGACCATGTTGCATTTTGTTCAGATATGGACAGCTTAGTACATGATTGTCCGACATTGTTAATGTATTCCACAACTTGTGTGGACAGTGACAAACAATGGCCATGTGCCCTAGTCCATTTGTAATGCTAGTCAGAGAGTGTTTGTCCTTCAACACACATTTACTGGTGTTTGCCATGACATATGTCATGGTTAGTGTGCTGTGCCTCTGTCTACCCATGACATACAGGTGATATCCAGGGTACACCTACCATCTCCCATCCAGTCATCATGATTCCTCTGGATGACAGTCACTGAGGACTCCTGGATATCCTGTAGTGAGAGTTTAGTCGTGAGTGGAGTGAGCTTCTGGGTTATGGACCAATCAGTACAGCATGTCCTGTTTATGTCTGTGCTGGGGTTCAGGCCTGTCAGCTGCATAGGTCACCAGCATTCAGTGTTTACATGGTGCCAAATGTCCATTGATACCAGGTTGGTCATGGCTCTATACATCAGGCACAGTTCACCTCCAGCCAGGCAGTATGGCACTGTGTGGAGCTGCAGTTTCTTTACTCAGGCGACACATGGAATCTGTTACAGCTCTGCGATCCTCCTGGTGGGGTATTTGTGTGGTCTTTCCAGTTGCTGCAGGTGTCTGCTACGGTACATCCCTGAAGGTCCATTGTACACACTTGTGAGGCTGCTGATGGATGACTGGAGAGGCACATTGACCTACCCTAACCAAGCTGTGCTGACCTTCATGATTAGGTGGGTATATGGTATGTTTCTGTAACCACTACAGACACATGGTTGTCACATGCAGGATATCTATCACCTTGTGTCCCCAGGTCTTTTATTGCTCCTGATGTACTTACTGGGTTAACACCTATGTGGTAATTTCTGGCCATGTACTGTGTTTCCACAGGGGTTGACTATACACTATTCTGCATTTAGCTTGTTGACATGGCTGTGGCACCACTTGTGTGCTTCTATGTGTGCCTTTTGCAGGTTGCTTGTGTCAGCTGGAGGGTCCGATATGGTGTCCAGTTTGTAGTCCTCTGCAAACCTGTTCAGACAGAGTCCTTCCATGTTGGCCTGTACCTATGTGACATATATAGCATACAAGAGCGGTCCCAGGACCATGCCTTGTGGGATGCCAGTTGTACCTGGTTTGCAGTCTGCCATGGCTACAGCATGTCTGCCAGGTCAGTTCTGTCCTTGAGCTGGTTTGCAACCCATCTACTTGCATAGGGGTTTATAGTTAGGCTGGTGAGCTTATCTGTACCGCCAACTAGGGTATTGTAATGGAAGGGTTTAGCAAGGTCCAGATAGGCTGTGTGATCAACATTCCCCACATCACTGGGCTTGGTGCATGTTTCACATGAGTCAGACATGTGTACGGGGCAGGACCTGTCCTATGACAGCCACACTGGGTAGGGTCCAATGTCTGTAGGTACCCAATCTCGTTATTCATGGGTTCCATGATCATCCTCTCCATTACTTTGCCAACCTAGATAGTCGGGGTTGAGGGGTGATAGTTTGCAGTATCCATTCAGGCACCCCCTTTGTGGTGTGGGACCACTGTTGCTGTACACCGCTCTTTGGGTACATATCCTGTGGTAGGACTGATAGTGCACAGTAATAATATTTGCTGTTCCATTCTTCTTACAGTACTTGTTGGACACAACCCAGGACACCATCTGGTACCATTGATGCTGTGTGCTGTGCTTTGTGGATGCTGGCTGTTCCTCAGCATCTGCAATGTCGGGGGGCCAGCACTCTCCTGGGATAGATATTTGGCAGTTAGGTGCTGGTGGGGAGGTTGGAAGGAATCTGTTTCGTAGGCTGTTGGCAATGTGTGTGGGTTTGGTGTATTGTTTGTGATATTAGAGTGCTGCAGAGCATATCTGTGGATTATCACCATGGTTCCTACCATCAGGTAGGACAGCTGTGTGATAATCCTTTGTGTCCTGCACAATTTGTATCATCATAGGTTCATACTAGGCTATCTGCCCTGGCCTTGTTTGAGCACGGACAGACTGTGTGTGGGTCTCAACACCCCTTGCAATGTGCATATTATGCCCACATAGGGTTTACTTTCCTAGATGTGACACAGGGATGGCCCCCAGTGTACACCTACTATCTCCCATGCACTTCAATGGATTTCTCTTGTTGAGTTTGTGTGTGGAGCTCAGCCTATCATGGACTGGGATTCTGTTCCAGAGTGTCCTGAGCCTCTGGGTTATGGGTCTGTCCCTCCAGCACATCCTATTAATCTATGTGTAGAGGTTCAGATATCTCACTGTGGTGTGTCTGCTGGATTTGGGGTTTCTGCAGTGGAGCATGTCCATTCATTCTGGATTGGACATGGCCTTGTACATCAGGCATACATCACCTCTGACTGTGCAGTATGCTTCTGAATTGGGCTGTGGTTTCTTCAGCCAGGCTGCAGATGTCCAATGTTTGGACCCTTTATCCTGTTGGTGGGGTACATTTGGGGTCTTTCTGACTGCTGCATGTGTAAGGTAAGGTACATCCGAACTGGGGCATAGTTGTCACGTATGGGCCTGATAAGGGAAGGGTATGGGGCACAGTGACCTCTGTAGCTCTACATGTGCATCCTTTCATATTAAGGTGGGCAATATAGCAGGTCTTCCTGGCCACCTTGGCAATGTGAGTGTCACATGACAGGTTACCGTCCACTTGTGTCCCTAGGTCCATGATTACTTCTTCCATACATAATGGATTGCCACCTATGTCATACTTTGTGTGTGCCTTGTTTGGTATTTGTTGGGACATTCATACTCTGAAGTGTCTTCAGGAAGGCTGGCTGGGGTACCTGGGTTTGTGTGTGGGGTCTGGAGCAGGCTTCAAACAGGTACACAGTTTGAGACATTGTTACTTGCCCGTGGATAGTCCATGCTGCTTCTTGCTGTGGTACCAACCTGGGGCTGTGGTTATTCTTGATAATTACTGGTAGCCACACTCCTATTGTCGTGTGTTCCATGTTTTGGAGCTGTAGAGCATGGTATGAGGCATAACCTGGTATTATTAGGGTGCTCTTCTGGGCCTTGCCCAGGTTTCTGTTACAGAACACATATTACCATTCTCCATGCTGTGGTGGGTTTGGTCTGCATGCACCTTGCAGGTTAGACTTCTGGCATTGGGTAGCATTACGTTCAGGTTATTATCCCTTGTGCTACCTATGTTGGTGGGTTTGTGTTTCCAGACTTACCTATTCCAGGCACAGTGGGGGAGACAGCATCCTTTGCCAGTATCTACACAGCCAGTTGTGCTGGGTGCGTGCCATCCCTAGCAGGTGGGGCATCATGTCTTGCTCGGCATGTCAGCCCAGGCTGTCAGTCATGTGTTCCCCCTTGCTAACAGCAATACCTCAGCCAATTATTGTACTTGATCTTGTTGTCTTCATAGTGTGGCATCATGCTTGGTGAGGGTGAGATGTTAGGTTGGGTCTTCATGTTTGCATATACTAGATGGTGTTACATTGCTTAACACATGGCAATCATGCCTCGGGTGGTACTGCAGGGCTGCCTCTGTCGGATGCACATACTACACTCCCTGTACATGTTTGAGAGCAGGTTATGTCATGTTAGGCATCCCTGTTACTATATGAGTGAGTCAGAGAGGGGTATCATTCCCAGGGTTTCTACTGAGCCAGTGTATGTGTTATGCGTTGCCTCTTTGCCAAGGCCAGGGAATACTGGGCACACCTCCTTCTGCCTACTGGGGCAAGCTCAGGTTGTTCCTCCTCCGAGTCACGCTCTGCCTGTGATGGCCTTGGCAATGATGGCGGGCTGTTTGTCCCAGCCCTATGCTGGTCCTGCTGCAGCTGTTTTCGCAGGATCATATTATGTAGCATAGCACATACCATGACAATTTGGGTACATGTAGTTGGTGAGTTCTGCAAGGCTCCACCAGATGTGTCCAGGCACCGGAACCTTGACTTGAGCAGCCCAAACACACACTCTATTACATTACGTGTTTGTGCATGTGCCTCATTATGGCGTTCCTGTTCAGGTGTGTGTGCGTTTCTGATGGGTGTCATCAGCCACGGCTCCAGTGCATAACCTGCATCCCCCACTAGGTGACCATGTGGGATGTCCCCATTGGCAAATGTCTGGTACAGCTGTGTCAAATGCCAGATATGGGAATCATGGTAGCTCCCAGGGCAGCCAGCACACACATTCATTATTATGCCCTGGGCATCACACACGACCTGGCAGTTGATGGAGGGGAAGCCCTTGCATTTAATGTAGGCCCTACCCCGCTCACCGGCTGGTGCTTTGATGCATATGTGCGTGTAGTCTATTGCACCCACTACCTCAGGGTATTCTGCTATTTGCTGGAAGAGACGCATATTGCTGGCCAATACCTCACGGGCATTGGGGAAATATACATGATCACCAACATGTGCTGACATGGCATCCAGGAACTGGTGCAGTACCCTGGAGGCTGATGCCTGTGATATCCCCATCATATCACCAGCTGGTCTCTGGAAGGTACCTGTTGCTAGTATTCTTATGCCAACACATACCTTGGTTTCCACAGGGATGGGTTCCCCTCTGTTGGTTCTGTGTGTGAGTCGTGGCCTGCACAGCTCAACAATTTGCTGCAGGAGGTCTCTGTCCACTCTATAGTGCTCCACTATCTCCAGCTCATGTAACCCCTGGTAGGTGACCCTGGGCCTGTACACTCTTCTCAGTCTCCTCACTGTGGGTTGTCTGGCAGCATTTCCATTGTCACCACCCTCAGCAAGTCTCCTATGTCTCCTTATGACAGCTATGGCAGCCCCTAGCATGTTTGGTCTGAGTGGAGCTTTTTCAGTTTTCACTTCTACTAGCTTACTCCTGTCTTGCAGTGTCTCTTGAGAGAAACATACTGCAATGCTGTTTGCAGTGTTTTAAGTGCTGGGCTGGGCTTGTATTCTGCCTGTGTAATTGCCTGCTTCTAATTGTTTTCACCTGCTACCTCTACAGGTATTCCCTGCTAGTTTCCTACTATTTCTTCTGCTTCCTTTTCCTCTCTGTTTCCTCAGGGGGAGCAGCGCGCATACCAGCGAAAACACGCTCACAGTGGCTACCACACACACACACACATGCTTACACGGACTAGAATCTGCTTATTCGGGTTAAAACGTGCACACACCAGCACAAACAGGTTTACAGATCTTTAAACAGGCATCTACATGCTTACTCTGCCTTACACGCGCGCACTCTGTCTTACTCGCGGCTGCCAAGGCGCACACGCGCGCATGCACGTACAGCAAGAAACTTTGGTGTTGGCCACAGTGTACACCTTCCATTTCTTGACTTTCCCATGCTTATCTGTTGACACTCCTCTTTTTCTGCTGTGTGATTGATATGTTTCACATACCACTTTGCTCCAATGAGCTTGATTTCTTCCTGACATTCCCCCCTGCGATGTCACCTATATCCTACTCTGTTACTCCCCCTTATCTAACTCTTACACTACATGGACTGTGCTCATTTGCTATGTGACAATGTGATTCACTATCCTACCATTCATTTACATAGGATTGCCTACTAATGCTTAGTTACATGTCTTACACTCAGCTTCCCCCCTTAGCAACCACTAAACGGTGGCCATGTTGTTTTTGGTCTGCTAGTCCCTGCATTGCAAATCCATGCATTACATAAAACCCACATTTGTGGGTTTCAAACCTTCATTTTTCAGTTTTATATAGCGCAGCCCGTTTGCTGAGCTGCTGCGTTTAAACATCGCCGATCTCCGAAAAAAAAAAAATTTTCATGTTTGCATTGGGTTACCATGCCAATGGCCACATATTTGGCCATTGGCATGCTGACTGCAACATTTGCACAATTTATTTGGAGCTGTCATGGCTCCGTTGTGTTATTTGCAGTAACGTACTCAGTTGTCAATTGAGTACATTTCTGCAACTAACACGACTCTTACACGGGCTGGTTTCAGCTTCGTGGATCGCTAATCTACCTCATTTGCATGCCTTTCGGCTGCAAGTGGGGTGATTAGCATATCCACACCCTGCCCATTTAAGAGTCGTTTTAGCTGTCTCTTACACGGGATTTCGGGCTGTTCCTGGATCGCGATGGCTGCATGGAGTCTTACACGGCTCTTAGACTCCGTGCAAGCCATCGTGAATCCTGCCCAGAGTGTTTGGAATACCTCAGAATTGCAAAATGGGCATGTTTAGAGTAAAACGAGCACAAAAAAGTATAATGGGCATGAAAAAAGATTAAACAAGCAAAACAAATATAATAAGGGCAAAAAGGGCACATTAAGCATAAATAAAGCAAGGTGACTGCATGTTTTTGATAAATTGATGTGTTTTGGCATACACTATGGCAGATCAAAGGCAGATCCTGCCTCTTAAACTTGGTTGACTTTTTCGAGACTGTCACCAAGGCCATTGATGAGGGAAAGGCAGTCCATACAGCCTACCTCGACCTGGCAAAGGCCTTCGACACAATACCCCACTCAGGTATCATCGAAAAACTCATCAGCTTGAATGTAAACCCATACATCACAAGATGGGTTGCAAACTGGCTAAGTGACAGAACCCACAGGGTCAGAGTTGCTGGAGCCATGTCAGACTCAAAGCCTGTCACAAGTGGTGTCCCACAGGGCTCAGTCCTGGGTCCACTCTTGTTCAGCATCTACTTTTCTGAAGTACAAGCAAACACAGGAGGGTTATGGCTGACAAAGTTTGCAGATGACTGCAAACTGGCCATAGTAGAAAACAAATCTGACACAGATATCCTCCAGAAGGGCCTCACAGAAATGGATAACTGGTGCCAGAGCCATGGCCTGAAGTTAAGCCAAAAATGCATAGTCATACCCTTGGGAAAACAAGGTTACCCCTAGCTACCATATAGATGGCAATCCACTGAGCACAGAAAAGTCATCAGGGATCTGGGGACCCAGGTTGACAGTAGCCTTCGTTTGACACTCATGTTGCTAAAGTAGTTAGGAAAACCTTCTATATCGCCCACCTGATCATGAAGGGATTCACATCTAGATCAAGGGAGGTCATCGTCCCCTGTACTCATCACTCATTAGACCTATGATTGAGTACAATGCCCGTTCGAATGTATCTGACCAGACACCTGCTGCAGCTTGAAAGGCCCCAAAAGTTCCTCACCAAAAGGATAAAGGGTCTCAAAATTATGTCTTATGCTGCCCGACTGAAAGAACTCCAGCTCTATTCAGTCTCATACCGCTTACTCAGAGGTGACCTGTGCCTGACATATAAGGCCATGTCAAACCCAGATTTGATGAATATGCTTCACCTCAAAAAATCTAGATCCTCAGAACCACAAGGGGAGACTTAAACCTTGACACGGTTATAAATAGAGCGTGCTGGAGGGACAGATTCATCACCCAGAGACTCCCTATGCTGTGGAACAAAATCCCGGTACATGTGAGGCAGAGCACCTCTCTGGCCTTGTTCAAGAGGAATCTTGACAAATGGATGGGAGATTGCAGATATACCCCAGGGATTACTTCAGTGTCACTGCTTGACAGAGGCACAGCAAAATGATAGGCATAGTTTTTATTCAAACTAAAGGGGTGGCGAAAGCCACATAACTATGGGCTAGGCTTATAAATGCCCTTGGGCAGATAGCCTAGTATGAACCTATGAACCTATGAACTACTGTTTTGCATTGATTGAGGTCATCAAGGGCATAACTAGAGTTTATTCGAAGAATCTCAAAGTGTGTAAATGTGCTTACAGTGTGTGCTTATTACTATGCATATATTCTGAAAAGTTTATTTCTACAAACTTATTTTCCTTACACAGATGAGATATTCATGGAAGATGGCATTATTTTCAAAGGTCCTAAAGCTGTTGTTCCTGCTTCCTTTCAACATGAATATATCCAGATTTTGCATCGTGGTCACCCAGGTTCCGAATTTACCAAAAGAAGGGTGAGAGGACTAGTATTTTGGCCTTCTCTAACAAAAGACATTGATAAAGTACTTTCTTCTTGTTCAGTATGCAATACTACTAAACCGCATTTGCAAACAGAACCACTTCAGCTAAGCCAAGCTCCTGAACTACCCTGGATCAACAGTAGCCATTGATATATTCGAGTGGAACAATCAGCATTATTTAGTGTTGGTAGACTCTTATTCGAACCTGTTTAAGATTGATTTACTACCTAATTTAGCATCCACTGCTATCACCAAGTTGAAACATCACTTCTCAGTCCATGGTAGTTCACAGAAAGTTATTTCTGACTATGGTACCGAATTGACCAGTCAGTTGTTTCAGAAATTTGCAAAAGAATGGGACTTTGTAATTGTTACTAGTAGTTCAGAATATCCACTGTCAAATGGACTAGCTGGATGTGCAGTACAGAGTACAAAGCAACTACCAGAGAAGTCAAAACATGATAATACCAATGTCTTTTTGAATTTACTCAATCTCAGAAACATACCTCATGACGATATACTTGGCTTGCCTGCTCACAGACTTCTATCTAGGCAGACCAGAACAACATTGCCTATCAGTTCCAGTTTGTTGAACCCTAAAGCAAAGAACAACAGAACAATCAGAGCCCAACTATACAGAAAGCATTCTTTCTAGAAGTCGAGCTATGATAAATCGAGCAGATTTGTTCGTCCATTGAAATCAGGAGAGACGGTGAGGATATGAACGGCGAAGGTTTTCGACTGGATTGGTAAAGTAACAAGTATATGTGCCGAGCTAAGATCCTACTTCGTAGAATTTGAGGGTGTGGAGTACAGGAGAAACAGCAGACATATTCTTCCTGTACCAGAATTGATATTGCATCATTGTTCCTGTGATACAGACTCTAGATCTCAAAGCAATCCAGACAATGTTCCTGTTGCAGAACATGTCTTAATTTCTACTTCCATTCCTGATGTTCCGGATGTCCCCAAAACTGAACATTCAGCAGAGACAGTCCCAGTTGCTAGACCCAATTCTAATTTTTATGACACATGATTTGGTCTTATCGCCAGACCTAGTGTGAAATACACAGCAACCTGGACATAATTGTCTATATGTATTTAGTTCTGTATAATTGCATGTCCAAGAATTATTTGTATCAATTGCATGTCAATAATGTCTTCAATAATGCAGGACTCATTTCTCAGAGGGAGGATGTAGACTAACGTGTGTGTGTTATACCTTTAAGAAGCATTTCAAGGACAGCACGTGCATATAAATAGCAAGCACGTCCAAGCTTCAGTGCCATTTTGACAGTGCAGCCAGAGAGTGAGCATGTATGAGTGTGATAGCTAGTTTTTTTATAAGTTTATCTAAGTTAAAGAGTTATTAAGCCTCATCGGATGTTTGTACATAATAAAGCTGCTTGAACAGAACCCACGATTGCTCGTCTGTTTTATCCTGACTGGACGAGTGACAGTTTCTGAGACAACAACTGAAAAAAATTGGATTAGTGAATTCCCCAAGGAATCCCCAATGCTCTCACAAATGAGAATGTGCCAGTTTTCACTACAAGTTTGTTGGACATCAGCTAAGATCTAGAGAGTTATGAGATTATGTAGCATTATAGGTAAAGGAGAAAAGTCAAAGCCTGAGAAGGTTTTCTATTTGGCAAGCTGACTTCAGCCTGCTGCTAAGTCCTGCACTTTGAAGAGAATAGACTGAATCATCCCAGATCTGAAATTTTCTCTCTCTCTATCATAAGCCTACTGAATTATTCTACTACATCATCGATACAATTAACATTCAGTATTAACAAATGTTTGTTTGGGACTACACTGGTCAGTAATATGTTTTGTGATCTACACTGAATTTTATTGCCCAATTAATTGTGGAAATTTTGAGCAAGTAACTCTTTGCACGATTCTGCAAAAATACAGCACACTGCCCCTGACCAGGATGGATGTGCTAAGATATTTCACATCAGACTAGTATAATAATTGCTGGTGATATACCATGTTTACATTCTTACTTCATGTTATCCCTAACCTTATAACTATTTTTTTTCGTTATCACTTAAAAAGAAAAAAGGAAAATGGTACAAAAATATGCAGACTACATGTCAATACAATACGCATACATTTTAGAAAAGAAATAAAAAAATTACCTGTTAAAGTCATCATCATAGTCATCATCTTCATCACCTGTGCATATGTCAAAAGAAAATTTATTAAATAAAATAAGAAGTTATGTACCTACCATAACGTTCCATGTTAGTTGTCTTCTCTCGCCTTCTTTCTTGCTTGATGGGTTCGGAGCCGATCCCTCGGCTCCGACTCGGCACTTGCTAAGCTCGAGAGTCACTTTTACCAGCTCGAGGCAGCCCCATATCCCATGATGCAAGGCGGTAAGTACCCAGATCTCGTTTGATGACAAAGGGCAATAGCACCAAGCATAAAATACTTCCCAAAGGAAGAAAGAAAACTTACAGATGGAAGAAGGACCAGGTCTGAATGGTCTTCAGCATAACAGTTTCTTATAACAAGGTCTGTCCAGGCCGGGGGAAGGAAGGAGGGTCGCAAGAAAGAAGGCGAGAGAAGACAACTAACATGGAACGTTATGGTAGGTACATAACTTCTTAATGTTAAGTTGTCAATCTCGCCTTCATTCTTGCTTGATGGGACCACGTCCTAGCACCTCTATCCTGGGTGGCTCAATGGAACAAACTCTTGAGGACTGTAGAGCCAAAACTGGCTCTGTCCCTGGAGGCCAAGTCCAATTTGTAATGGGAAACAAAAGTGTGAGGAGTGGCCCTAGTGGACGCTGCACATATAGTGTCTAAAGGAAGTCTAGCTTGAAAGGCTGTAGAAGTAGCTAAGCTCCTAGTTGAATGTGCTTTAGGTTTTGAGCACAGCTGTTTTCCCCTGAGTAGATAAATTTCAGAGATGACCGAAGAAAGCCATCTAGACAAAGTCACTTTAGAAACAGGAAGGCCTTTTTATTATCCATAGGAAACAAAAAGTTGATCAGATTTTCTAAATTTTTTTGTTCTGTCCAAATAATATCTAAGTTGACGGTGGACATCAAGATAATGTAGCTTTTGTTCAGCTCTATCTGAATAGTTGGGGAAAAATACAGGAAGATCAATGGATTGATTCAAATTGTTCTTTGAAGCGACCTTAGGCAAAAAGGTTGGGTTAGTTCTCAAAGATACTCTGTCTTTGTGAAAAACCAAATAGGGGGGTCGAACCAAAAGAGCATGAAGTTCAGACACCCTCCTGGCCGATGTAATAGCCACTAGGAATAAAGTTTTCCAAGAAAGATATTTCAGGGAACAAGAAACAGCTGGCTCGAAGGGGAAGAATCAAGGATGTCAGCACTAAATTTAGATCCCACTGAGGAGGAGGATTCCTGATTGGAGGCTTTAGTAGGAAAATTCCTTTCAAGAAGGCCCTGCAGAGCCTATGGGACATAATATTATGATCTGCTATACCGACATGAAAATTGGAAATAGCAGCCAATTGAACTCTGACTGTGGAAGAAGAGGAGCCTGCATGAAAAATCTCTGCTAAGAAGTCCAGGACTGCCTGAACAGGGGCAGTAAAAGGATCAATATTCTTGGCCTTAGCCCAATAAGAGAAACGTTTCCATTTGCTTGTATAAATCCTCCTGGTAGAGGATTTTAGTGAAGCTACTATGATGTCTCTAACTGGGTTAGAGATCAAAGGAAGCCTGGCTAAGGAAGGAAGTGGAGCAACCATGCTGTGAGGTTGAGAGAAGGGATTGACCGGTGCAGCTGACCCGATTGGTGAATCAGAAGATCTGGCACTGGGTCCAGATGCCACGGCTGCACCAAAAGGTGATGATGGAGGAACGGAAACCAAACTTGTCGAGGCCAGTAAGGGCAATGAGAATCAATTTGGCTCTCAAAGCGGTAGCTTTCTGGATAACCTGAGGATCAGAGGAAATGGAGGGAAGGCATAAAGAAGTCCCTGGGGCCAATCCTGGGTCAGAGCGTCTCTGGGGGGATGGCCTGATGGAGGGAAGAGGCAGAAGAAGTCTGGACATTTGCTGTTTTGGGGAGTAGCAAAAAGATTGCAGCATGGACGACCCCATTCCAGAAAAATCTCTTCCGCTATAGATTGCTTGAGAGACCACTCGTGAGGCATGAGAATATCTCTGCTCAATCTGTCCGCTACAATGTTGGTTTTCCCAGGGATATGCGTTGCTACCAGAAACCGATGAGAGGAGATCGCCCATTGCCATAGTCTGAGCGCTTCTCGACACAAGGGGTAGGACTTGGTTCCGCCCTGTTTGTTGATATACCAAACTACAGACATGTTGTCTGTGTGGACTGCAATTGTCCCTACGGGAAGAAAGTCGTTGAGGGCTTGCAACGTTAAAAGCACTGCTCTCATCTCCAGGACATTTATGTGCAGATGGTACTCGAACGGCTGCCACGTCCCATGAACCATCCTGCCCTGATAATGACCCCCCCACCCGATCAGGGAGGCATCCGTGGTGACAGTGGCTATCGGGGATGGGGTACAAAGTACCTGCCTTGGTGAACCTGAGGAGATGTGATCCACCAAGCAAGATGCTCTTTGCATGTCTGTGTCACCAGAATCTGGTGATGCATTGGAAGTTGTTGGTATGACCATTGTGTGAACAGCATCCACTGAAGAAGGCGCATGTAGAATCGAGCCAGGGGAAGAAGAGTAATGGCCGCAGCCATGAGACCTAATACCTTTAGAACCATTCTGGCCTGTACTTTCTTGTTGACCAGAATGATTCTGACATGACTCTGAATGTCTGAAACTCTTTGATCTGTAAGGGTAGCTGACATCCGAACAGTGTTTAAGTTTGCCTATGAAGGTAATAGACTGGCAGGGTGATAAGGATGACTTTTCGAAGTTGATCGAGATGCCCAAATGAGAACAAAGGTTTATTGTGTAATCCCTGGCTTGTGTAAGCTGATGCCTGGTGGTGGCTGACAGGAGCCAGTCGTCGAGATACGGAAACACCTGGAATCCTTGGTGTCTCAGGTGTGCCGTGCCCACTGCCATGCATTTGGTGAACACTCTGGGGCTGTAGTGAGACCAAAGGGCAGGGCTCTGAACTGGAAATGACTGGACCCCAGCCGGCGGAGAAATCTCCTGGAGCGTCTGTGAATTTTGATGTGATAGTATGCATCCTGAAGATCTATTGAGCACATCCAGTTGTCCTTCTGTAAGAAGGGCAGAATTGACTGAAGAGTGACCATTCGAATCTTGTCTTCCTGACAGACTTGTTGAGTCTGCTGAGATCCAATATTGGTCTCCAGTCTCCCGTCTTTTGGGGACCAAAAGAACCTTGAGTAGATTCCGGGCTCTGAATGGTCTGTTGTAACTGGCTGAATGGCTCTTTTTGCAGTAGTTTTGAGACTTCTAACTCTGCAATTTCCCTTAGACCGGGTGGTACATCTGGAAGGGAATTTGAGGGAAGGGACTTTCCTCGAAAGGAATTATGTAACCCTTGGATATGATCGACTGTACCCATCTGTCTTGAGTGAGGGAATGCCAGGCTTCTGGGTACAGTGATAATCTTCCCGACTGCCTCCAAGGAGGGACAGCCGGGCAACATCTCAGGGATGCTGAAAGGGCTTGTCAGAGAGAGGCTCTCTGTTTCCCTGGTTTTTGAACCCCTCTGCCTCTAGAGCGCGTCTGTTGTTGTTACCCCTCTGCCTCTAGGGGTAAACTGACCACGTGAATCCGCGTGACTCCTTGGGATTTACGGAACCACATTTTCCCACCTTTCTGTCCTTTGGGATAAGGTCTAGAAGGGGTGGAAAACGGACTCCTACAGCAGAAAGAGTCTTGCCGTCCTGTTCGCACCTGGTCAAAGTTTCCTTCACCTGAGGGCCAAACAAAGCTGACCCATCAAAGGGAGAATTTGTGAAGGACGCCTTAAAGGGATCCAAAAATCACATAGCCGCATCCAGGCTTGGCGTCTAAGAGCCACACCTGTACCTGCGGCTCTACTCGCTCCATCAGCAGCATAAGATATTAGCCGCATGGAGGAGTTTGCAATGGAATTAAGGGTTCCTAGCTGCGAAGCAATTTTTTCTTGAGCCCCTGCAGCTGTAGGATCCTGTACTACTTCACCCAGCTCCTTAAGAATATCCCTCTGGAGTCTGGTGAAGTGACATAGGTAATTCAGCGAGCATAGCAAAGGTCGCTGAGGAAAACATCCGCTTACCGTGCCTATCCATGGTCCTAGAGTCCTTATTAGGAGGATGGACGGGTGCGGAAGGGTCTGTAAGTTTCTTCTTGGTGGCCGCAGGCACCACCATGGCACCAGCGGGGACACCCTTAGTGAGGAATTGCTTGTCACACGGGCAGTGATAAATTTTGAAGGCCTCCTAGGGACTGGCTCTACAGAGTCAGGAGCTGCCCACTGCTTCGTGCAATAACCTGCATAAGGGGTCGAAGGTGGAGACACCCAGGAGGTGGAGGGCCGAGATCCAAACGCCTCTAGGTATACTGACTCATCCTCAGAGGGATTGTTGGTGGGCCAGTTTCCCTCTGTTTAAGGAGTTCTAGGATGTCTGAGAAGGAGACATCCTCAGAGGGGATCTAGGGATCCCTCTGACTCATCAAAGTCAGTATCCAGTGACAGACTCGGGGAAGTCTACATGTTTCCTCTTACAAGTCCTCTTCCTAGGAGGATCTCCCGAAACATCAGGAGAATCCTCGGAAGAGGGGGAAATTCCCAATGGGGAAACCTGAGGCGGAGGATCTCTGGGTCCTGTAGCAAGAGAAGTGGCAGAGATGTCAACAGGTACTATAGAGGGAGGAGCTACGGGAACAGACTGCTGACTGATACCAGTGGCCAGCACACTCTTCATCACCTCGAATGCTCCCCTCCCAGGCAGGTCCGAGAGAACCCGTTCCGAAGAACTAGGAACTCCAGGGACCACCGACAGGGAAGTCTCCGAGGCAGATGTCGGAGCCGAGCTCACCAAGGCCGAGGCTCCAAGGGGAAGAGCGGGTTCGGACAAGGGTCCGATGCCACTCACCCCTTCGGAGGAGACCATGGAAGCCCGACCACGAATCCCTCTAAGGAAGGTCTCAAGAGGAGATAAGAGTAGAGGCTGAAGGAACAGAAGGGGTATCCGTCCTCCAGCCGTAGCAGTAACCATTCCCGAAGACTCCAACTCCAAGCTCTGGGGTAGAGTTGAAGGAGGAACTGTAACGGGGTGTGGACCAACAGTCGTCTGTTGAGACGGACTATGTAACATTTGGGCCAGTACCTGTGACTTAAGTAATCTGCTGACCACTCTCTAGGTCATGGTCTGAAAGTCTGGATGACCTTGAAGATCGGATCCGATGGCTCCGTTCGAAGGAGAGGTGAAGCCGAGCCGAAAGTATCGGCTCCAAGGAAGGAGACCTCGACCTCTTCCTGGAATGAGCCATCGGAACCGATACTATAGATCCTGTCGGAGCCGAAGACTTATTGGAGCCGACAGGAAGCCTCGATGCATCAGCTCCAGCCGGAGCTGATACAGCCACAAAAGTAGCGGTGTCGGAGCCGATCGGAACCGACCCCGATGCCTGTGCCACATGGTGGTCGGAACCGATCGGAGCCGACACGAAGTGGTCGATGCAGAATCGGCACCGATAGCCATCGGTGCGAAGGCTGTTAAGCCAGAATCGGCTCCAGCCGGAGCGATCTCGACTGAACGAGTCGGAGCCGAGGCCGCAGGCTTAGACACAGAAGCCTGGGCCTTGGAAGATTTGGCTGATTTAGATGGAGCCGACTTAGCCGGAGAGCCCTCCGGCAAGAAGGCCCCTAAGTATCAGCTTGTTACGTCTTTCCTGCAGGACTCTCTGGCTGAAGGAATGACAAATAGCACAGGAGTCCTGCAGGAGAAGAGGCCCCAGGCAATACAGGCAAGAAGTGTGACCGTCTGTCAGAGACATCTTCTGACAGCACGAGTCACACTTCTTAAAACCTGAGACCCTCTCCTTTGACATGGTGCTTCACAAAACACACACACACACCAGTCAAAATTAAATTAAATAAAATACCACAAAGGTATTACTATAAAAACAAACACACACACCCTAACAGGGAGGGGATGGGATGGGTAAAGTTTGACTAAAAAAAATTAGAAGAGACAGGGATTTTCTGTCAGAAAATCTAAATAATTAACTGAAAACTAAAAATTAAAGGTTTTTTTTACAAAAAGGGGCTTAAATATCAAAATAGTGAATCACTTACCAGGAGCTGGTAAAAGGAGGACCTCATAAGCGAAGCGGCAAACGAGATCTGGGTACTTACCGCCTTGCATCATGGGATATGGGGCTGCCTCGAGCTGGTAAAAGTGACTCTCGAGCTTAGCAAGTGCCGAGTCGGAGCCGAGGGATCGGCTCCGAACCCATCAAGCAAGAATGAAGGCGAGATTGACAACTTAACATAAGTAGTTATTTTTTATTGTGCATACAAAGAAGCTCCAACTTCCAAGTCTATACTTCTTATCTAGAAGAAACAATGGGAAAGTACAAGTAGTAAAGGAGTAAAAAAATAATGCAATTTAAGAACCTTTTCAAAGGAATAAACGGAGGCAATCTTATGTATTCAGATAATCCACTGCACAAACTACATTTTATACACTATAAAGATCTGAAAAAAAAGAAGTTATGTTCTTACCATAATGTTCCATCTGTGTTATCAATCTTTATTCATTCTTGACTGTTGGGTTTTGGTTCCATCCTTGGACCCAACTTGGCCGTTGTATCAACCTCCCACCAGCCAGAAACTTTCGAGCTAAGGCTACCCATAGCGCCTCACTTCCCTTCCCTTCAGATCGAGTTTTTTCCATCGAAATAAAATGTGGAAGCTTTGAGCAACTGCCCTACTACGAAACCAGGACTAGATCCGAACCTCCAGGAGTCTTTGGAGGGGGTTGGAGGATGGGATGTTAAGAATGAATGAAGATCGACAACATAGATAGAATGTTATAGTAAGAATACAACTTCTTTATCTGATGTTGTCAATCTTCATTCATTCTTGACTGCTGGGACAGAGTTCTATAGCTACTTTAGATCCTGGGAAGCCCTATGGAAGGATGTTCCTGGGCACCATAGAGCCAAAGGATGCTCTTCCCCTGGAGATCATATCCAATTTGTAATGAGTGATAAAGGTATGAGGGGTAGCTCAGGTGGCCACTGAGCAAATGTCATCCATAGAGACTCTAGAACGAAAGGCTACCGAAGTGAAAACTGATCTGGCCGAATGAGCCTTGACCTTAGTTGATAGGTTCAACTTATTTTGATCTTAAACAAAGGTGATGCAATCTCTCAACCATTTTGATAAAGTAACTTTAGAGACTGGTTTGCCCAGTCGAGTACTTGAAAACGACAGGAACAATTAGTCTGATTTCCTAAACAATTTCATTCTACCCAAGTAAAAACGTAATTGTCTGTGTACATTCAACAAATGCAAACAATATTCTCCCTTGTTTGAGAGGTTTGGGATGAAAACTGGTATGTCTATGGATTGATTAATATTTGAGTCTGATAATACTTTGGGTAGAGAGGAGAGGTTAGTTCTAAATGATACTCTCTCTGAGTGAAAAATGATATATGGATTTTCACACACAAAGCCTGCAATTCTGATATTCTCCTGGCTGATGTGATGGCCACCAGGAATAGGGTCTTCCCAAGATAAAAATTTGATATCACAGGAGGCTGCTGGCTCAAAGGGCTGACAGACCAAGCTTTGCAAAACTAGCATTAAATTCCAAGGTTCAACAGGTTCTTTAAAAGGTGGTATCAAATGTAAAACGCCCCTTAGAAAGGTTTTGCAGAGGCGATGAAACATTAAGCAAAGGTCATCGAAGCCATTATGAAAATCTGAAATAACAGCTAGATGAACTCTAATGGTCAAAGCAGAGGCTCCCGATTGGAATAAGGTTAAGTATTCTAATACCTAATTCAAGGCTGATAATGGGTCATTTCCTTCTCCGTGAGACCAAAGCACAAATCTGTTCCATTTACTAAGGTAAAGTTTCCTGGTGGATGGTTTATGAGAAGCCAGAATTATCTTTTGTACTGGGGAGAATAGATTATTCTGCCTGGCAATCAATGGAAGTGGAGGTACCAAGCCGTCAGCTTGAGACTTTGTAGGTTGGGATGGACCAGTCCCTGTGGATGAGACAACAGGTCTGGAGTTGGATCCAGAGTCCACGGGCGATGAACTAGAGGAGGCCAGAGAAAGGCAAACCAGACTTGACAGGGCCAATAAGGTGCAATGTGGATTACTTTGCTTCTTAACCATTGGCCTTTCTTTAAAAATTGGGGAATGGTGAAAAGGCGTAAAGCAGTCCTGGGAGCCAATCGTGTAGGAGAGCATCTCTCAGAGACTCCCCTCGAGGGGAGACAGGGCAAAATAGCTGCTGCATTTGTGGTTCATGGGAGAAGCAAACAAGGTGCAGCAAGGCTGACCCCATTAACGAAAGATCTTCGTTGCTACATTGGGATTGAGAGTCCACTTATGAGGCATGAGAATGCAGCTGCTTAGTTTGTCCGTGATCATGTTGAAACTCCCCAGAATGTGCATTGCTAACAGAAAGTGGTTGGAAGCAATCACCCATTGCCATACTCTTAAGGCTTCTTGACATAAAGGGTAGGATCTGGTACACCCCTGTTTGTTGATGTACCAGACCACCGAAATGTTGTCTGACTGGATAGCAATTGTCCCCAAAGGGAGGGCAGATTGAAATGCTTGCAATGCTAAAAGCATTGCCCTCATCTCTAGGAAGTTGACATGCAAATTGGCCTCTAAGGGGGACCAAGTACCTTGGACTGCCTTTCCCCTGATAATGCCCCCCACTCCATCAGTCACTACGGCCTTGGGCTGTGAGGTGAAAAGGGGTGACTCCATAATTCCTCTTCTGGCTTCATCCATCAATATAGGTCCTGCTTGCATCAGTTAGTTATGCGGATTGGGTAGGACACTGGGTGTGTTAACATGGACCACTGTGATGCCAGGAGCCACTGAAGCATCCTCATGTGGTATCTCGCCAGAGGAATTACGGTGATTGTCCCTGCCATGGACTCCAGAAGTTGTAAGACTAAACGAGCTGGGACTTTGTCTTGAGAGAGTATCACTTGAAGCTGTGACCACAACCTTTGCAGTTTGTGGAGAGGCAGAGCAGCCACACAGAATTTTGTGTTGAATGCTGCTAAGATGAATTCTATGTCTTGTGTGGGAGATAGTTTTAAGTTTTCATTCTTTATTGAAATGCCTAAGAACTCTGTCAGCTTTAGAACAGCGTCCAAGGCATGAAGCAATAGATGCCTGGTGGGGGCGGTGAGGAGCCAGTCATCTAAATACGGAAACATGCAAAATCGTTGTAGCCTTAGGTGAGCTGCTACCATTGCCATGCATTTGGTGAACACCCTGGGGGCACTGGTGAGACCAAAGGGCAGTGCTCAAAATTGGTAATGACTGGTCCCACAGTCAGAAGCGGAGGTATCTTCTGGAGTGCTTCTCCATTTTTATGTGGTAATACAGATTCTGAAGTCTACAGAGCACATCCAATCATCTTTTTCCAGAAAAGAAAGGATCGATTGTACCATGACCGTATGGATTTTTGTCTGTCAAACAAACTTGATCAAAACACTAAGGTCTAGAATTGGCCTCCAGTCACCTGTCTTTTTTAGCGCTAAAAAGAATCTTGAATAAAATCTGGATCCTATTTGGTCTGGTGGGACTGTTTGGATGACTGTTTTTTAAAGCAGCTTTTGGATTTCTAGTGCTGCTATATCCCTCTGACTGGATGGAACATCGGGGATTCGTCTTTACGGTCTTGGATAAAGTTCGAAAGGGATGTGGTAATTACTGTTAACTATGGTCTGCATCCAAGAATCTGATGTTATTGAGTGCCAGGTTAAGTAGTGCAGACAGAACCTTCCCCCGACTGCTTCCAGAGGTAAGCAATTGAGCCACTGCTAAGGAGCGCTGGAAGGGTTGTCCAGAGAAAGAATCTCTGGAGCCCTGATTATGCGGGCCCCCCCTCTGCCACTGGGGGGTGTGTCTTTCTGATTAGTTCCCCCCTCTGCCCCAAGAGGAAAACTCACCACATGTGTCCTGAAAAGGCTCTTGGGACTTTCTGAACCACATCTTCCCACCCCTCTGATTCCTGGGATAAGGTAGTTGAGGAGTGGAAAAATGCACGCCCACAGCAGAAAAGGTCTTTCCATCCTTCGTACAGCTAGCTAATGTGTCTCTGACTTTTGGGCCAAACAACGAGGTAGCATCAAGGAGCATTGATAAAAGAAGACTTGAAAGGGTCCGCGAAGTCATATCAGTACATACAGGTGTGACGCTTAATGGCAAAGTCAGTACCTGCTGCCCTGGCCGCCCCTTCAGCTGTGTGCAATAAGCCAGATGGACAAGTTCAGTGTTGATTCTAGGGTCGCAAACTGGGAGGCAACCTTATCGCATACCTCGTCAGATACTGTCCCTGCCAAGGTCTCTGACAGCTCAGTTATCAGGTCCCTTTTAAGACGTGTGAAATGTCCCAAGAAAATTCAATGACCGAATGGCAAAGGTCGTTGAAGCATAGAACCGCTTCCCGAATTTGTCCATCATCCGAGACTCTCGGTTTGGAGGATGGACAGCAGGAATCTCCTCTGCGATTTCCTTTTTTGTGCTGCAGTCACCACCACAGCCTCTACCGCTAAACCTTTAGACCAGTGGGGTTGATCTGGTGCAGACAGAATTTTGTCTCATCTCCAGGGGATAGGCTCTATATTTTCAGAGGCCTTCCAAGCATGCTGCACAATGAGTTTGACCAATTCATTGGCAAGTGGCGTCACCCAAGAAGTAGAAGGCCAGGCAAGAAAAGCCTGCAAGAAGACAGATTCCTCAAAGGATGGGTTTGTGGGCTTCCAATCACCCATCTGCTTCAAGATTTTCGGAGACATCTTCATGGGGTGACCTTTCATCGTAGTCTGTATCCTGGGTGAAAAATTATTCCAGAGAATCTAGGTGCTTCCTTTTACATGATCTCTTACATGGTGGCTCTTCGGGGGGAAGGTCTAAGGAGAACTTCAAAGACAGGGTACCCTGCAGTATGGTGTCTTGCTGTTCTTGTGCTCATTTCCCCGATGTAGCAGTTTGTGACAGCTGCGAACCAGAACAACCATAGATGTGACACGCTGATGTGTATGGTACCAGCTGTGAGCCTGCTGAAGTGGGAGATCTCTCCATAATCTAAAAGACAGACCCAGCTGAACAGGGATGGAAGCCCAGAACCGAGAAAGACAACCTTGGAACCAGGGTCACACCCCTCTCCGATGAGTCCATCTCCAGTGAAGGAGCCCTAAGAGGATTTGGAAATGTCAAAGCAGCCAGAGCCGTAGATGGAGCTGTGGAAAAAGTCGACACTGAGCTAGGGATCCAGGACCTGGCAGCCAAGTCACAGTCCTGTGGGTGGGTGAGCTCCAATTGAGCCGAAGGTCACAGAGTGGGTTATGGAACCAAGGTGAAGTCCACCATCGGTACCAAAGTAATTGGCACCAGGAGCAGCGTTGAAGTCAAGGGCTTCAAGACCTGTGGAGAGGTTGAAGTAGGAAGATAAGTTAGAGACCTTGGAGAGTAGACCTCAGCTCCGGATGAGAGGGAGGTCCTAGATGGGGTTGGAAGACCTCTGGCCGCCAAGAGCTGATCCACTAACCTAACTACATCAAGCTCTGAAAGGCTCCTGGTGGAAAAAATAGACATCCCAAGGGTGATTCAGGCATTCAATAAAGGGACTTAACTGCTCACCCAAAAAGAGGTCAGTAGATTGGAAGTACCTAGTCCTGGGGAAGGATTTGACCTTTGGCACTGCGGTCGGCTTACCAATGATTTGCGCTGGAGGGGAAGTGACTGGTATGACTGGGGAAACTATTGTTGGTGCCAAGAGGGTCATAGGTACCGATGAAGGGGTCGGTACTGAGGTGACTTTTGTAGGCTCAGTAATAGTTGCCGGTAGCGAGGCAACTTTTGTAGGCTCACTAATAGTGTCGGCATTGTGGGGGAAGTTATGGCCTTCAGTGCCAAAATGGTTGTAGGTGTCGATTTCAAAACTTTAGGCTTCAGTTCAAGAAGAAGCCTGGCCTTTAGAAGATTTTGAGTCATGAGATTTAGGAGAAGCCGGAACAGAGCGACTCCTCTCTTTTGCTTCTTTCTTGGGAGACTTTGACATCTCTGCCTCAGACAAAGCCTCATTGAAAGGGCATTTTAACAACTCCTTGAGGATTAATTTGTTGTGCCGCTCTGCAAGGGTTCGAGCGCTGAAACCCTTGCAAAGTTCACATGGTGGTTGGATTTCTAAATGTGAAACCCCCAAACAATACATACAAGAAAGATGCCTGTCTGAGTTGGGCATCTTTCTTCCACATATTTAAATGGAAACAAAAAGCACGCACAGCAAACAATTCATTCACACACACACACACACACACACACACACACACACACACACACACACACACACACACACACACACACAAGCTAAGAGAAAACAAAGTTAAGTTTTTTTTTATTTTTATTATATATATAAAGGTTGCACCAACAATGGTAGGTAAGAAAATACCCAGAGGGGGTAAAGAAGGGGGGGAATACCAACAATGGTATTTATGTTTTACCAGAGGTAAGAGGGAAGGGAAGCCTATACCAACAATGGTAATGCGAGAAATATAACAAAAGGTAAAAGGGAAAAAAATCTCACTCACACAAAAAACTATCAATAGTAACCAGAAAAAACTAAATAAACTACTAGTTTAGAATTAAAGAAACAAAGTTTTAGTAAGATATTTATAAAAAATAAGGTAGCACTTAACTAAGAGCATGGCTGACGCATCCTAAAACTCTACGTGGCAAATGAGATCTGAAGGGAAGTGAAGAGAGGCAGTATGGGTAGCCTTAGCTCAAGAGTTTCTGGCTGGTGTGAGCTTGATACAATGGCTGAATTGGTTCCGAGGACGGAACCAAAACCCGACAGTCAAGAATGAATGAAGACTGACGACATCAGATTATATTTTAAATATGTTTAGCTTTTCTGCATACCTGGAACATGTAGCTGACATTCTATATTTTAGTTACAGTGCACATTCAGTCCATATTTCATACACTTTATATGTTAAATACAGCATGCATTTCAACAACACGTGTTAAGGACAGCTTTGGTCCAAACTGAAAAAAATATATTTTGATCTTTTATTGACCTTGCATGCAGGAAAATGTCACTATACCATTTCAGCTGGTCAGTATTTTATAATTTGCTCCACTATAAAATCTCATATCTGAAGGCAGCCATTCTAAACAGATTGTGTTTTTCATTTGAAGTTGTTACCTCTTTCAGTAATGTGCTTAGAACACCACAACATGATGGTTTTCTTTTTCTCATTCAGTGTCTTTACTTTTTTAACTTAAAACTACACTGCCATAAATTCTTGTTTTGCCTGAGTATACGAGAAGAATGACAGTTTGCAAGCTGTTTCACAAAGTTTTACAGTTGTTTTATTTTTATTTTGACAAGTAATCGTGGCCAATTTTCTTGCTTTTGTAATAAAAATACAGCTGCATACATCCCTTGAAAATGTAAGAAAATAAGCTAATGCTTTTTTGCTAAAAGCAAAGAGTCCTAATCTCTATTTAGGCAAATATAACTATTAAAAACAAAAGAATTCTTTAAAAAGGATAAATCTCAAGAGTTGCACAAAGGCTCTGCAATTTTAAGTCAACAGCAGCAGGACTCAGTATGAACAAAAAAGGTAAAAATGTATATTTAAATAGTGCATTCTGGAAAGACGCAGCCTTGACGGAACCATCACTTCTAAACAGCTGTCTCTACCATTTCACTTTGGCATACAACAAATTATAAAAATAACACTAAGCTTACACTAATTCAGGAGCATTACTACTCTTCAGAAGACCAAATAATGATTAAAAAAGTAGTTTCAAAGTGCCTACACTAAATCCAGATTTTTTAAGAGTGTTGCACTCAACTTAGTAGGGCTATCAATGTAATTCTCCTGCGGGATATACTTGCTGGCCAAAATGTGTCTGCCCATCTTGCTCACAAAGTCCACATGCTTGTTATCAACAAAGGAAACCCTCCTTTAAATAGAAGTGAAGGTATTCCATTCCTCATTCACTTCTGCTGTAACCCAGGAAGTTATTTATTTATTTGCCTCTGATTACTGCAAAAGTCCGAATGGTCAAAGCCCCTTTTTGGTGGAGGCTCAGGGAGAAAAACTCCACATTACATGCATCTGTACAAGCAGTTAGCATGAACTAACAGTAAAAATATAGTATGTAACACTGAGGTATATATAATTTAGCAGGTGACTGCCATGTTAATTAAGTACAATATGCAGTATTCACAGCTTAAGGTCACATGCCTAAAGAGCATACAGCATTATTTTACAGTATAATGTATACAGCTACACTGTACATTTTGCTATACAAACAGATAAACATATATGTATATTATATTCAAACAGTTACTTACTTGAGACCTGTAAACAGCAGATAAAGTATGACGATTTTATGACAACTGTTTAATATGGCTACATATGGTGGGGCCTTAGTAATGGGGCTGGCGTTTGAGTAACAGTAGGATTTCAAATTATAGAAGGGATCAATCTAAATCAGCTTGGGTGGCTTGAACTACCCAGCCTAATCCAGTATAACCAACTGATTATGGCCTATAAAAGCCTCTATAATCCGGACAATACTCCTGCACTTAAAAATATTATCACCCCCTATAACAATCCTAGACCGCTTCGATCCTCTAACAAACTACTAATTCAGACTAGCAAAATTAATAACACAGCCAGTGACTCTCTCTTTGTAAACTCTGTAAGTAGATCCTGGAACTCTCTTCCAGCTGATATTACCTTACTGTCCACCTTAGGTCAATTTAAAACTAGACTCAAACAACATTTGTCACTTAACTGGCTATGTCAGTGTATCAAGCCTGGTTAACTCTCTCTAGAATGTGTAGAAATCTGTTAACCAGTTTACTGTGTAATTTAATTTAATCCTGACTTGCACTCAGGATTAACTCTAACCTGTGGAACTTGTTTAACTTGCTTACTTATGTAATCTCTGTAAGTCTGTTTGTAATATGTAATGCTGGTATTATGTAATGCTGTATCTGCTTACCCTTGGAGCGTTTCTCCCCGGGCCTCCGCTGAAAATGGACATGCATCCAGTCGGACTATCCCGGTCAACAAATGTAAAATAAAAATAAAATAAATAAGATAAGACTAAGAAGGGGATTTAGTAATGGGATTTTTATAAGTGAAGAACTATTTTGTTGGTAAGTACATTTTCGATCATAGTAAGTTACTGTAGATCAGTGTGTGTGATATACATTTAAAAAGCTTCTAGTGAGTCAGCACATGCATTTAAGTACTGAGCAAGTGGAAGCTAGAGTGCCATTTTGAGTTAGCAGCCAGAGTGAGCATGCAAGTATGTAGTCAGTCAGTTAGATAGTTTAAGTTTAATGTTCCTGCCATCCATCCTGATGTATTTGTTTACAATCAACTACGTAAATGAACACCCAAGCCTTAATGTCTTCTTAATACACATAAGAAGAGTGACTTGGTGTCAGAATGGGATACAGAGTTACAACCATGAGGCAACTGCTTAAAGTTGGAGGAATATATAGGAGTGGATCATCCCTACTTCTCAAACGACTCACAAAACAGGTCAGAAATAAATTCCAGGTACTAAAACTTGCTTAAATGATTTCTTTTGCTATAAATATAAAATGAAGCACTCAGAATGCTCAAAACAAATTTCTTATTAAACAAAATGTCTGAAACTTCGACATATTGATAAAAATATTCAAAATAATTAAGAAAATGTTTGAAACAATATCCAAATTGTGTAAAATGTACCAAAAAAAGGAAAACAACTATATTTTTTCACTATGTACTACTTTTTCGTATAAATTAAAACTATTCAAAATATCCAAAGTGTGCAAAGTGTGTGCAGTATTACAGTGCAGTTATTTCAAAGAATATTTCACAAAGTACACTTATTTCAAGGCATATTTCATAGAATACAGTATTTCCAAGAGTTTATTGTGCATTTGATTCTTATTACAAGTACCTGGTGTGTGTGTGAATCTTCGTACATAATTACAAAAGCCATTTTGCATTATGTTTTACTATAATCTGTAGGCATGGCAGAAGGTTTTCACAGACCTGTACCGCTTGTTTGACAACAATATTGCAGAAAATTAGAGAGTGTTTGAGCAGGAATACAGTATTTTCATACAGGCTGCTTTTCTGACAAAAATGCACATACAAAGGCATTTATTCTGCTTAATTTAGCTGTTTCAGAGGCTGTTGAAAGAGAGCATTCATTTGTGTATGTACCTGCTGTGTTTGCAGGGGAAGGGAAAGACTGCCATATAGTGGTACCAGCTGAAACAAGGGAAGACCCAGAGTGCTTAAAACTGAAATTTAGAGAAATGTGTAACCCCCAAATGAATATTACAATGGAAAGGCACTTATTTAACACAAGGGATAAAAAGCCTGGTGAGACTTTTGCAGCATATGTAACTGACTTGAGAAATAAGGCTAAAATGTGCAGATTTGGTGATTTGAGAGATGAGATAATAAAGGACAGGCTTGTGTGTGGTATTAATAATGATACAGTGAGAAAGATTTTCAAGACAGTGATTTAACATTAAATAAAGCCATTGAGATTTGTCAGATATATGAGCTTACAGATTAGCACACAGGTTTGCTTACAAATGAGGATAGCTGTGGAAGGCACAGTGACAAAGCTCGTGTAGATAGTATGCAGCACATGGTTAAAGAAAACAGGCCCAAGCACATGGCAGCTACTACAGGTCCTGTAACAGTCTCTGCGAAACCTTGAGTCTTTCCAGTAAATTCCAGGGCATGCTCAGGGAAGCATAAGGCTGAGTCAGCAAAGTCAAAATGTGCCCCCCACCCAGCTTCATAGCTAACTGTCGTAATTGTGGTGGAAATCATGAATCCAAAAGACAAAAATGCTTACCTTTTGGTCGGCAGTGTCATTCTTGCAATAAGTGGAATAATTTCAAAAGATTTTGTAAATCAAATAAGGAACATTCTTTTATTAAAAGAGGGCACTCCTAGAGGCAAGTTGATTAACTAGAAAGCTGTAACCCTACTTTTTATGTTGATGGTGTGTCTGTGCTTCATGAAACAGTCAATGTAGTAGATGTTGGGCAAAGAATGAGATCTCTTGTACTGCTTGGATTAATGGGAGTCCCATAGAGCTCAAAGTAGATAATGGCTCAACGTGCAATGTTATGTCAGCAGAAACGTTTGCTAGAATAAAAGCTACAGAACAACTTGATTTGACAAAGTGTGAGACGCTTGCTGCTAATGGTGGTGAAGAGATTCAAACCGAATATTCAGTAGTGCTTTCATTTACTCTGCTGGGAACAGCTATAACTTGCAATTTTTCATACTCAAGAGACATGTGCAGTCATTATTAGGCCTCAGAGATGCTTTGAAAATGGGACTGCTTTCACTTAATAAAGAGATTCATGACAACAGATCAAATTTTGCCCAAACTATTGTTTCTGAGTATGCTATTTTTGCAGACAAACTAGGCAAATAAAAACAATAAATGCAGACAAGCCCTTTCAGTAAAAACCTTCTTCAGATCTTAAACATTGCTTTTATTTACCAGTAGAAGTGCAACCTTATTTTCCATACAGGCATGAGATTTTGTCAGACGATCGTATCATCATGAAAGGTCCTAAAGCGATTGTTCCAAAGTCCTTGCAACAAGAGTACATTAAGATTTTTCATCGTGGCCACCCAAGAATTGATTCTACTAAAAGAAGGGAGAGGTCTAGTATTTTGGCCTTCTATGTCAAGAGATATTGAGAAAGTACTTTCATGTTGTTCAGTATGTAATAGTACAAAGCCGCATCAACAAAAAGAATCACTTTAGTTAAGCCAGATTCCTGAACTACCTTGGTCGACAGTAGCCACAGATATCTTTGAGTGGAATGGTCGACACTACTTGGTGTTAGTAGACTCTTATTCAAATTGGTTCAAGATTGATCTACTTCCCAACCTAACTTCCACTACTGTCATTACTAATCTGAGGTGACATTTTTCTGTCCACGGTAGTTCGCATAGAGTTATTTCTGACAATGGTGCACAGTTTACAAGTCAGCAGTTCAAGAGATTTGCAGAGGAGTGGGACTTTGTTCATATTACAAGTAGCCCTGAATACCCTTAGTCAAATGGCTTGGCTGAACATGCAGTTCAAACTGCAGAACAGCTGTTACAGAAATGCAGACATGACAATACTGATATTTTTCTCAACTTTTTAAATCTCAGAAACATTCCTCGTGATAACTTGGTTAACCTGCCCAGAGACTTATGTCGAGACAAACCAGAACCACATTACCAATCAGCAGTCATTTATTGGTTCAAAGTGCTAAGAACAACAAAGCAGTAAAAGCCCAACTGTTGAAAACACATTTGTCTCAGAAGTCTTACTATGATAAAGCCAGCAAACCGCTCCATTCTTTACAAAAAGGGGAGATAGTCAGGATACAGACGTCAAAAGGTTTTGATCGCATCAGACTTGTGAAAAACTTGTCAAGAGCTGAGATCATACATTGTGGAATCACAAGGAGTGGAATTCAGATGAAATTGGAAGCATTTGTTACCAGTGTTACAGCATCTTGCCTGTGACAAAGACTCTAGCTGTCAGAGTGACTTGTTCAATGTTCCTGTTCCAGAGGACATTCTGTCAGCAATCCCTGTTCCCGAGAAAATCCCTGAGACTCCTCAAGCAGAACATTCCCCAGGGACTGTCCCTGTTGCTAAACCCAGTCCTAACTATTATATCATGAGATCAGGTCACACATCTCGAAACCTACTTCCAGATACACGGCAACCTGGACATGACCGTTTTTCTTTACTAGCGCCTGTATCATTGCATGCCTATTCAAATGTTTATATGAGACAGCTCAGTAAAGAGGGAGGATGTAGATCAGTATGTGTGAGACATACCTTTAAGAAACTTTCCTGTGAGTCAGCACATGCACATAAGTACTGAGCATGTGCAACCTAGAGTGCCATTTTGAGTAAGCAGCCAGAGTGTGAGCATGCAATATGTAGTTAGTCAGTTAGCTGGACAGTTTAAGTTTAGTGTTCCTGCCAACCATCCTGATGTATTTGTATACAATAAACTACTTAAACGAACACCGAGCCTCAACGTCATCTTAATGCACCTAAGACGAGCGACAGTTACTAGGCTACTGGCCCCGAGGCCCTTATAAGCCTAGCCAATAAATTAGCCCATGTTATCACAGGTCAGCACCCAATCTCCCTGTCCAGCAGGGACACAGGTGGAATCCCAGGGGTGTATTTTCTATTTCCTATCCAGTCATCCATGTTCCTCTTAAAGAGGGATAATTAAGTACTCTGCCTGACGTGGAGAGGGAGTCTATTTCACAGACAGAGGAGTCTCTGGGAGACAGATCTGCTCCGCCAGCAAGTCCTATTGATGTCGCAGACCAATTTGAGGTTTTGCATGTGGGTTGCTCAAGTGGAGTCTGGCTTGTAGATATGCAGCAATTTCATCAAGGTGGGGTCAGAGATTGCTCTGTATGCCACACATAGATCACCTCTGAGGAATTTGTATGAGACAGAGTAGACGTACAGGGCTTTTAGCCTATCAGTGTAGGACAGATTTTTGAAGCCCTGGATTCTCCTGACCAGGAACTTCTGTGGTCTCTCCAGCTGCTGCATGTGCTTTGCGAGGTACATGCCAAAAGGGGCATTATACTCAATGATGGACCTGATAAGGGAGAAATACAGGGACATTATGACTTCCTTGTTCCTGGAAGAAATACCCTTACTAATGAGGTGAGGCATCTAGAAAGCTCTCTGTACAATGGGGGCAACATGGTGGTCAAAAGTTAGATTGCCATCAACTTGAGTGCCCAGGTCCCTCACAACTGCTTTCATGCTTAGGACGTTGTTATTAATGTGATAATTTTTGGAGACGTCACTCTCCCCCCACAGTGGATGATGCATTTTTTGGCATTTAGTTTGAGGCCGTGTTTCTAGAACCAGTCATTTGTCTGGGTGACACCCTCTTGTAGTATGTCTACATCATTAGGGGAGTTGATGACAGTGCCTAGCTTGCAGTTATCTGCAAACCTGGTCAGCCACAGACCTCTGGTTTTGGCTTGCACCTCAGAGAAGTATATCCCAAACAACAGGGGCTCCAAGACTGATCCTTGGGGTACGACGCTCGTTACAGGTCTATTACTTGAGGTAGCTGCCCCTATTTTGACTGAGTGAGTTCCATCAGTGAGCCAGTTAGCTACCCATCTGGTCACATACAGATTTACGCCAAGCTGGAATAGCTTATCTATTATGCTTGAGTGCAGAATAGTGTTGAAGGGCTTGGCCAAGTCATGGTAGGTGGCGTTAACCATCTTCCCCTTGTCCATGGCTTTGGTGACTGACTCAAAGAAGTCTAATTTAACAGACATGATCGCCCTCTGACAAAATCAAACTGTGTAGGATCAAGCATTTGGAGGTTGCTGATGTCCTTTTTAATGTGGTCCATTATAATGCATTCCATGGCCTTGTAAATCAGGCTAGTTAGGCTAATGGGTCTACAACTGCTTGGATTGGTGGACGCTCCACCTTTGTGCAGAGGGATGACAGTGGCCATCCTCCACTCAGCTGGGATGAAACAAGTACTCAGGCTTAGGTTGAACAGGGTGCCTAATTGTGCTGCGAGTTCCTGCCTGAGTTGATGCAGAATGCAGCCCAAGATGTTATCAGGTCCCATGGAAGCTGTGTTTTTAGCATTTGAGAGGGCGGTTATGACTTGTTCCATAGGGATAAGGGGTGGGTGCAGGTGCTGGGGATATCCTGGATTACTGATGGGTGAAGTTTTCACTGAACCTTTCTGCCTGCAGGTTGGCTATATCCCCAGCATTTGTGTATGCAGTGTCCTTGACCATCAGTTCTGAGCAGATTTGGGTGTTTCTTCTTAGACTATGGATGTATGTAAAGATGGCCTTATGATCGTCTTTAGTAGATTTGGCCAATTTGGACGCAAAGTTAGTTTTGGAGGACTTCACTAATACCCTTATTTGCCTGTTTAGGCCAAGGAGAGATTGCTTCCAATTTGGCACCTGTTTGTTCTTGGTCCTGAATAGCAATTATTTCCTTTTGTTGTAGAGTTTATTTATAGCCAATGTCCACCAGACAGGTTTACTCTTCCTTGAGGAAGAAGATTTTGTCCTGTCAGGTATTGCTGAATCCATGCATTTATACAAGTGGTTGTATAGTACTTTGGTGTAGGTTTGGACATTAGTGCTAGATCCTACTGATGGGGAGGGGCTGCGATCTTCTCTCAGGAGGTTGTAATCAGCTCTGTATAAGTTTTTCTGTTTAACCCTAGCTGGGGGGGGGGGGGGGTCAGGGGAGATGGTGACATCAAAGGTGACCACTTTGTGGTCTGATCTTACCAGGGATGATGACACTGAGGGTGGCTGCAGTGGTTTCCTATGTTGGTTAGTACCAAGTCCAGGATGTTGTCACCTCTTGAGGGAGTGTCAACCAGCTGGTCCAAGGCATTGGCATTGTCGAAGTAAAGGAATCTTCGTGCATTTGTGTTCTGGCTCGAGTAGTTCTTCCAGTCAATGGCTGGGTTGTTAAAATCACTCAGGATCAGGGTACAAGGATGAATCTTAATAGATATGAGAAGGTCCAGATAGACAGCGTGGGCATCCTGAGTCAACATTGGGGGGCCTGTAGCTAACTATGAGATTTTAAATTACAGATGACATATTTCTGATATGGGTTGAGGTGAGTTCAACAGTTTAACAAAATATACAGGGTATAGGCAATCACGGTTATGGTTTTGAGATTTTTGAGTAAGCACTGAGTGTTGGTGTAGTAAGCGCATTTCTCTGACAGGAATGTACCAGTTTAATGACCTTTGTTACTAAACTATTATTATTATTATGTTGTTCTTTCAGAATACAGACAGCACCCTACTAAACACAGATGAAGGCAACCTCACTGATGCCGTATTCATATGTTTAACATAAGCATTTGATCCCACTTGACAGTATTTTTCTCTTTACAGCCCTAATCAAAACTGGCATCTATCTTACAACTACTAATTGATTAAAAAATGACAGACAACTTGAAGACAAACCTAGACCTTTTTCCTCTGACTTCACTCCACTCAAGCAAGGAACATCGCAAGTGCCTCTCCTCACCCCTCTCCTTTTCTCATTATTTGTTAATCAAATTCCCTCCAGTTTTATGCACAGTAACCTATTACCATACACTGATGACACAGTTCTCTAAAGATCCAAATAAAACTCTGATACAATCAAACAGCTTCTTGAACAAAACTGCTCCCAACTATTGTCATGGCTATAGAACAATCACTTATTAAACACTTCTAAGTTTAAAGTCATGGTCACTAGACTCTCATACAAATAACTCTGCACCCCCACCCCTACTAGCTAATGGCAATAAACACCTGGAAAATACCAAATACTTGCACTACCAAGACATATGACAAGAAAGTACATTTTCATAAGTAAACTTCGCATAACAGATGTTTGAGTGTTCCCTACTGCAGCAGCCTTCTGGTCAGCTTCCAAAGCGTTGTGGTCCCCCTTCTATGCACCCAAACTGTCTAGCAGCATGAGCTGAACTGACTAAAAGACAAGCTTGGGCACAAAGCTGTTCTTTCCTGTAAACAAAGATAGGGATACTGAGCCCTGAAAGGACAACGCTAGGAAGAACAAAAATTAAATGACTAAACCCTGGCATAAACGCACAAAAAAACCCCAAGGGGGATGGATGGGAGGAAGTGGCTACTGCAGTATTAATTATTCGAACATCTACTGTTGTGGTAAGTTTACTTACACGACTGCACAAGTTCATCATATTGATCACTGCTTCAGTAGCATTAGCCGTACAAATAGATTACCCTAAGTTACAATATTTAGGAAGTGGAAGGAGAGGAGTCCAGGAGCCCCTGGTCCTTGCAAAGCCTGATCTAGACAGCCATGGAATCATGCTTATACTGCTTTGAAAAAATATGTACAGAGTACCAAGTAGCAGCTTTTAGAATACTTTTAGAATCCAACCTTTCCAAAAAGCCATATATGAAGCCAGGGCCCTTATACAATGAGCCTGGAATAGTCTTGCTGTGGTGATAATAGCAAAAAACAATAGCCTGAAACAACTATTTAGAAATAGTTTGTTTTGACACAGGCTGTCCCTTCTTATATTCACAAGAAATGAACAATTGATCCGAAGAGCTTAAAGATTTAGTTCTGTCAAGATAATACTAGAGTTGTCTCTGGATATACAATGTGTGGAGTATCATTTCTCCATCATTTTTGGGTTCACGAAAGAAAATGGGAAGATGGATAGTTTGGCTTAAAGTAAACTCTTATACCACTTTAGGCATAAAATAAGGCTTAATTCTCAAAGAAACCCTGTCCCTGTGAAAGTGAGATAGGGTTAAATAACCAAAAAAGCTGGCAACTCAACTACATTTCTTGCAGAGGTCAGAGCAATCAGTAAAACTGTTTTCTGTGTTAAGAACTTCAAGTCAGCCAAGACAGCTGGTTCAAATGGAGCAAGTGTTAGTTTCTCCAACACAAAAGTAAGATCCCAAGGTGAGGGCTACTGGTTTTCTTTGAGGCCTCTAATGCAACACCACTTTTAAAAACATTCCGACATGAGTATGCATTGACAGAGCATGATCCATGGGCAGACATGCGGAAATGGCCTATGAATGAGCCTTGATAGAGGAATAAGAAAGGCCATAGGATAGTAACTCATACAAATATTGTAAAAACAACTAGACCTGAATAGGTGCTGATTATGTTGTCGTCAACAACTAGAAAACCGTTTTCATTTGCTGATATATGATTTTCTAGTAGCAGGCTTTCTTGCCTTCATTAATACCTGCTGCATGTCTTCAGTAAACAGTGGCCTAGGCGGAATTAAAACCCTATCATCCAGGAAGTCAAATGAAGGTCACTGGTGTCAGGGTGTAGCAAACATCCAGGTTCTTGTGTCAGTGGAGCCAGTCTGTGTGAAAGCTTATGATAATTACCTCTGACCATTTCCAAAACAATGGAGAACCACTGTTGCTTGGTCATAACAGAATCATCAAATGATCTTGGGGGATTCCTTCTGAATCTTCAGAAGTACCCTGGATATTAGTGGAAAAGCATACAGGAACATTCTTGCATGGAGTCTTGGGGCAGAATTTCGTCAGTTGATTATTTAGACAGAAGGCAAAGAGGTCTACTTAAGGAACTCCTCACAAATGGATCAAATCTTGGAAGACTCCCGAATCTAATTTTCATTCATGAGGGTCTGCCCTTGTCCTGCTCAGCTTGTCTGCCACACTATTTTGCTCTGATGGAATGCATGATGCCTGTACAGTGAGACAGTGCTGTGAAGCAATATCCCAAGCAAACATGGCTAGTCTGCAGAGGGGGTATGATCTAGTTTCCCCTTTCTTGCTGATGTACCACATGACTGTTGTATTTATTGTCTGCAACAACTTGACCAGGTCCCTGGAACCAATGATGAATCAAGGCAAGCATCTCCTTTATATTTATGTGCTTGTTTCTGTCCTTGGTGACCCACACACCTAGCACTACTATCCCTCCTAAAATTGCTCTCCAAGCAAAGTCTGAGGCATCTATGGTATCTGACTGCTTTGGAACAGGGAAGAGAAGGGGAGACCTGGATTTAGGGATATTTGCTGTCTCCACCAAGTGATTTACCTTATGGCAAACCCCAGCAATGGGAACTGAAAAGACAAGGGGGTTTTGGTGCTGGGAACAAAGAGATTTCAGACACCACTGTATCTTTGTCATGTGGAGTCTTGCCAGGGGTATCACAAGAATCACAGAAGCCATGAGACCCAAAATCCTGAGATATTCCCTCACAGTGACTGAAGTCCGAATGGAAAACCTTAGAAACAGATCTAGATATAGATAATTTTTTACAGATCTATTTTTTTCCAGTAGAATAACAGCTATTTGAACTGTGGAGTCTGGCTGACAACTCAGAAACACAATCCCATGAAAAGGATTCAAAACAAGACTTCTGAATGTTCTCTTGGAATCCCAGCTTGTGTAAGATATCTGTCACCTAACAAAGATTCCTGACACTTTGAAAAAAGACTCTGCAAAGATAAGCAAGACATCTAAATATGGATGCCCTGTAGCCTGCAATGAGCTATAACTGGAGCTAGACACTTTGTGAACACTTGGTGCAATGGGTAATCCAAATGGTAAGGCAAAGAACTGAAAATGTGATTCAGACACACAGAACTTTAAGAAATGTCTGAAGTCTGGATGAATAGGAAAGGGATAAGCATATTTTAAACTTAATGTTATAAGGAAACTTAAATGAGGAAGAAACAATAGGTTGTGAAGTGATATCACTTTGAATTTGGGAAATATCACAAACAACTTTAGGAAAGAAAGATCTAGAACTGTTTTTTTTCTTTGGTACTAAAAACATCCTTTAATAAAACCTCATTTCCACCTGGGAAGGGGGATCAAATTTTATCACACTTTGAGATAGCATGTGATGGACAGGTGGAAACAAGAGAGTCTGGTCTGGCGGCTGGGACGTTACCCCTGGAAAGAAATATTCTTCATGGAACGTTACTGCCATTTTTTTTCTTAAACATCTGTTTACCCTTTTTTTTTCTGTTGAGAATGTTTATTTTGTTTCTTACCAGAACAGGATAAGGAGTTATGAATCCCTTAACTATGCATAACCATAACTATGCATCTGTGTTGTCCATTTTCATTCTTCCTCAGCGTACGGTTTACGGATCAGTCCTTGGATCCAACTCAGCCACATATCACATTCTCATGGATCCAACTCTCTACCTCCTCCCTCTACCCATAATGCCCCAGCTATCCTACAATACCTCAGATTGAGTTTTCTGACTTATAAGATAGAGAAGGAAAAAAAATAACAGTAAGTAAGGGCTCAAACATGGAACTAGAAGTTCAAAAATATCCATAAAAGCACTCCAGAAGATGACTGGATGTGGGAAGGTGGGTGGGGAGTTGAATAAGAATGAATATGGACAAACTGATGTTCTCCTCTTCATTCTTCCTCAATGTATGGGACAGAATCCGCAGATATATAAATCATGGGTGGCCCTCGTGGAAGGATATTCCAGAGAAGTGCTGAACCAAAAGTAACTCTACTTCTAGAAATTAATTCTAATTTGTAATGAGTAATAAGGGTATGAGCATTGGACCAGGCAGATACTGTGCAAATGTCATCAGTGGAAGTTCTAGACCAGAAGGCAGAAGAAGTGGCCATGGATCTAGTTGAATATACCTTAGACGGCTTAACTAGGGAGAGGCCCTACTGAGTATATACAAAAGAAATGCAATCAGTAATCCATTTGGCCACACTGGCCACAGTAACATTAGAAACTGGTGATCCTAGTCTGTTTGGTGAGAAAAACAAACAACTGGTCTGTTTTCCTGTGTAGATAAAAGCATAGTTGTCTAAGTACATCTAAAAAATGTAGCATGTACTCTCCCTTATTTGAAAAATTAAGGAAGAAAAGAGGCAAATAAATTGTTTGATTGATATTTTATTTATTTAACATTTGTTTACCGGGAAAGTCCGACTGGACACAGTGTCCTTTTTCAGCAGAGGCCCGGGGAGAAAAGCTCCACATATATTAGAGTGAAATTTACAGTGATAGAACAACTTTTGTTATGTAGTAGCACAAATACTTTTTAGATATAGAGAAATTAGACAACATATCACAATATAAGGCAAGACAACATATCTGAATATAACATTTCAGTACATTTTACAGTGACTATATGTTACAGTGAGTGTCAAACAGAAAACAAAAAAGAATAACAAACAGAGTTTTGTTGTAACAAGGAGAGCAGTTTATCTTAGAAAGGATTATCATGGAACCTAACAATGACAGCAGTACTGTTGTAGTAGGTGTTTTGAAGAAATTTGCACCGGATCATGGGACTTGCTAGGTTAATGGCTAATTTGGTTAGGGTAGGTTAGAACAAGGGCATATCCAGTTTTTTTGTAATTGTGCTTTAAGAAAGTCTTTGAACTTTGTTGTGTTTGTGTTTTTTTTTTTTTATAGTTAAGGGGAGAGTATTCCAAAGTTTGGCTATGCAGTTAAAATAGAGAGCTTCACCAACAGAGTTGTTAGCTTTTGTAGTATTTAGTAGGCATTTATTATTAGAATGAAGGACACGATCGGCAGCATATGGTTGTTGGAGGCTGAGGAGGGAAGGGGTTCTGTCTGGATGATAGAGTAGCTGGTGGGCCATAGAAAGTTGGTTATAGGCTAGAAAGTTGGGCAATTCTAACCAGGACAGCTTTCTAAGAGCTGTGCAATGGTGAGTTCTAAATGCTGAATCTGAGGCAACCCTTGCAATTTTATTGTAACAGGTGTCAAGTTTGTGCAAGTCTGACTTCTTGATGTTGGCAAGAATGGGTGAAGCATACAAAACAGAGAGATTAGGTGAGTTCTAACAATTGAGGCTTTTGTTCAATTTGTAAGGAGTTTTTTGCATCTATGTAGTGATCTTATTTTTTTATGAACTCTTATTGTGTGGGATATATGTACGTCAAATTTCAAGCTGTTGTCTAAGATTACTCCAAGAAGCTTGGTGTGTAAAACAGAGGAACTGATTGTGTTATTTGTTGATGCTATAGTAAAGGATAAAGCAGGGTCATTAGATCTCAGGGGTGGAAAATCATAAGTTTAGCTTTGTTGTGGTTAAGAATAAGTTGAACATTAGATAGCCAAGATTCAACCTCTAGGAAGGATTGCTGGGTGACATGTTGTAGGTGTTGGAGTGTGGGGGCAGTGCAAATTAGGGTAAAGCCATCTGCTTATTGGACCAGGGATCCATGTGAAGTGGCAGAATGGAGATGGTCAGTGAATAAGATGAAGAGAAGGGGGCCCAGGATGGAGCCCTGTGACTGGAAGAAGAGAGGAGTGGTTCTGCTGCCACTTAACTGCCTGTGATGTCTGGCTAGGTAGTCTAGGAACCAAGACATGGCAGAATAGCTAAGGTTAAGATTTTAGAGAACTGTTAAAGTTTGTTATGAGAAACTCAGATAAGTCCAGGAATAATGACTAAACTAGATTACCTTCATTCCTGAGGTGCTTAACTGTGTTAGTAAAGGTCTTCAGAGCAGTTGTAGTACTATGATTTGGTCAAAAACTGTGTTGCGTATTAGAAAGGAGATTGTTAGATAAGAGACAGTCGAATAGCTGAGAGTGTATACATCTTTCTAGGATTTTGGGTAAGGGGGATAAGATTGCAATAGGATGGTAATTGGACAGCTCTGTTGAGTTTCCAGCTTTATGTAATGGGATAATGTGAGATATTTTCCAAATGGCTGGGACTTTTTGTTCTGAGATGGAATGATTAATAAGGATGGAAATACGGTAGAAGATGGCGTCTGCAGCATTTTTTAGATATTTGGCAGGTAGTTGGTCAGCTGCTAGTGTTGTGGGTTTACATTTTTTTAGATATTTTTTCATAGTATCTATGGGGACAGACTGGAAGGAAAAGGTTTTATTGTCTGCAGTAGCTCCTAAGGTGGGTAGGATGGGTACAGAGCTGTTCTTTGCAATGGCCAAGATGGATTTGGTGAAATATTTGTTGAATTGTGTCTCTATACTTTCGTTTGTGTTATTAGTTGAAGGGGAAGAGGTGTTTGGCTAGGGTGCATCATTTTTTTTATTACAGACCATACTTTTTGTGGATCATTTGGTATTTGGCTTGGCTGGTGGTGTAATGGTTAATTTTATCCTGCCTAATTAATCTTTTGGCTTTATTGCGTAGTTTCAGATAAGCTTGTTTGTTAGGTTTTTTTATTGGCAGTCCATTTGTCCCAAGCTTTATCTCTTATTTTTAATAATGCTCTAGTTTCTTTAGTTAACCAAGGAGCATAGTTGGCTTTTATTCTTAATAGTTCTGAGACAGGCAAGATCATTCAGTATCATAAGGAAGGTTGTGTATTGAAGAATTGAATTGCTTCCTCTAGAGGTAGGTATTTGAGAGTTGACTAGTTGCAGTGTTTTTAGGATGGCTATAAAGTCTGACTTGGAGAAGTTTCTTTTACTGCAGATCTGGTGATAAGTAGAGTTTAGTTGGGTTTATATGCTGTCTGAGAAGATAGGTTGGATAGTCATTGCCAAGGGTGTCTGGGAGGCAGCCAGATAGTAGAGAGGGTGAAGGTTTATTAGTTAGAGTCCAGTCTAGGATAGACTGTCATTTAGATGATTTGTGAATTCTGGTAGCAAATTTAATTAACTAAGAGAAGATTTATATGGTTGATTGGTCTAGGAGAATCACATGAATTCCAGTCTATACTGAGATCGCCTAATATGATGGTTTCCTGTGACAATGTGTGTGATGTCCAGTGGAGAATTTGTTCAACTATGTTGAAGTTGTTACCTGGGGGAATGTATGTCCCTATTATATCTAGGTGGTTTTTAGAATTATTAATTTTGAAAGCAGTATTTTTGTATTATTAAAGCCTGGAATACTTCTTTAGTGGGAACTAAGTTGAGGCTATTTTTGAACAGAACAGCTATTGTAGTCTAAGGATATTATATCCTGGTGGTAATATTTCATTGTTGGTAATGTGAGAGTTTAGCCAGGTCTGTCACTGTGGCAATATCTGGTGAGTAAAGAGCTATTGTTATGTGTAATTCATGTAACTTGTTAAGGAATACTTCTAATGTTCTATTCAGAGGCTATTTTTAGTAAGAAGGAAGGGTTGGTCCATATGGTAGCTCTATCTTTGTGAAAAATAATGTAAAGAGATTTAGATGATAGAGCCTTGAGTTCTGAAATTCTCCTTGAAGTTGTAATTGCTAGCAGAAATGCTGTTTTCTGAGACAAAAATTTTAAATCAGTTTGGCTGAAGGTTCAAAGAATTGTGTTAACCACTCAAGTACAGCTGTCAAATCCCAAGGAGGAGTTTGATCTTTCACTGGAGGCCTGAGTAAGAAGTTGCATTTTAGAAAAGCCTCACACAATTGATTAAAGCTAGAGAGGAAGCTTTTTCTTCTGAATGAAAATTTGATATGGCTGTTAATTGCACTCTAACTGTGGAAAAACTAGCACCTTCTTGAAAGACAAAAGCTAAAAATTCTAGAACCAAAGAAACAGAAGCAGTAAAAGGGTCACTTTTCCCCTCAAGAGCCCAAATTGAAAATCTTTTCCATTTACTTTTGTAGATCTTCCTAGCAGAAGCTTTGAGAAAAAAAAAGCATGTGTCGAACCAGGGAGGAAAAACTGGGCTGTCTAGCTATTAATGGAATTGGAGATCACATCCGGTTAAGTTTGAGACCTGGAATATTGGGATGCTTCATCTTCAAGGGATGTAAGACAAGGTCTTGACTGGGGTCCAGTATCCATGCAGGATAATGGAGATGAGACCAATGAAAGAGGAAGCACACCTGGCGAGGCCAGAAGGAGGCAATGAGAATTATGGAGCTCTTCAACCAATTGGCTTTTTGTAAGAATTTTGGAATCAAAGGTAGCGATGGGTAAGCATAAAGGAGACCAGAGGGCCAAACGTGGATTACAACATCTTTTGGTGACTCCTCGAGGGGGGGTGGGGGTTACAGCAAAATACCTGTTGTACATGTTGTGGGAGATGCAAAAATATCACAGCAAGGATGGCCCCAACAATGGAAAATCTTCTCTGCCACTGATTGACAGAGCCCACTCGTGAGGTAACAAAATGGACCTGCTGAGTTTGTCCGCTAGTACATTGCATTTCCCTGAAATGTGCATTGACACTAGAAAGAGGTTGAAGGGATCACCCACTGCCACACTCTCATTGCCTCTTGACAAAGGGGGTAGGAATGGGCTCCCCTAGTTTGTTGACATACCAGACCACAGAAATGTCAGTTTGTATCACAATAGTTCCTATTGGGAGAACATCCTGAAAGGCCTGCAACACTAATAGAACCACTCTCATCTCTAGGATGTTGATGTGCGAACTGGTCTCCACATGCCTTGAACTGTCCATCCCAAGAAATGCCCCTCCACCTCCCACCCTAACTAGGAGTCGTCCATCGTTACTGTGGCCACTGGGGGAAGAATAAATGGATGACCCGTGTAAATCTTGTATGATTGAATATACCAAAAAAGATGATTTTTGCATAGTCTAGTCAGCTTCATTGGAAAGGAAAGATGATGTTATAGAATGGACCACTGAACAGCTAGAGTCCATTAGGGAACACACATAAAGTAACGTGTCAGGGGAATTAACATTATGGCCGCTGCCACCAAAGCCTACAGAATTAGTTTGGCTGGAGGAGCAGGATTATGAAGAATCTGTAGGACCTAAGGCTTAACTGTATCCACATGACGTGTAGGTAGAGAGGCAATCTGAATTACTGTGTTCAACTGAGCATCAATGAAATCCAGGCTCTGAACTGGTTGCAATTTTGATTTGGAGATAACGACAGAGATACCTAGCCTTTGAAAAAAGTTGGAGCAAACAGTCTCTGGACTGTTCTAAAAGATGTCTGGTTGGGGCTGTGAGGAGCCATTCATCTAAGTATGGAAACATCTGGAATCCCTGTGGTCTCAGGTGAACTGCCTCTACTGTCATACACTTGGTAAACACCTTGGGCTCTGCGGTGAGACTAAAGGGCAGAGTTCTGAACTGATAGTGACTGGCCTCCCAGCCAGAAGCACAGGTACCTTCAGGAGCATCTGTTCATCTTGACATGACAGTATGTGTCCTGAAGATCTATTGAGCACATCCAATCATCCTTGTGCAGAAATGGTAGAATGGACTGAACAGTGACCATTCAGAATGTTGACTTTTTCACAAATAAGTTAAGATTTCTTAGATCCAAGATTGGTCTCATGTCCTGTCTTCTTTCGCACTAAAAAGAACCTTGAATAAGTTCTGCATCCTCTTTGATCTGGTGGGACCTCCTGGATGACTCTCTTGTTTAGTATCTTTTGAATCTCTAGAGTTGCTGCTTCGCTCTGACTGGTTGGAAAGTTGGGAAGCGTCTTTCTTTTGGCTGATGGAATCTAGAAAACTGGTATGACATAAACTGTGGATATTATCACCCAAGAATCTTTTGCTATAAAAGCCAAGCTATCTGGGTACAAGGACTAGTGCTCCCCCACCCACCGACTGCCTCCAGAGGTGAACAGTCGGGCAACTCTTCAGGGTAGCTTAAAGGGTCTACCTGGAAAGCTGCCTTGAAAACCCTGGTTTTGCAGGCCTCCTCTGTCACGAGGATGATGTCTTCTGTTTGAACTCCCCCCTCTGCTCCTGGAGGAGTTACCACATGTGGAAAAAAGATCACTGAGGGGTAGAAAAGCAAATCCCTATGGAAGATAGGGTCTTTCCTTCCTGTAGGGCCAAACAAAGATATTCCATCAAAAGCAGCATTGATGAAAGATGACAAAGGGCTCCACAAAATTAAATACCCTCATCTAGGCATCTCTCCAGATGGAAATGGTTGAACCGGCAGCCCATGAGATACCCTCTGCAGCATGGGATAATAACTTCATAGATGCATTGGAAATGGATAATAGAGTGGTGTGTTGTACAAATCATCTCTTGTAGTCCTCCAGAGAGAGATTTGGAGAGCATCTTGGTCAAATCCCTCTGCAGTCTAGTAAAGTTTGCTAAATAATTCAGGGACCACATGGCAAAGGTCACTGAAGTAAAACTGTACTTCCCACATCTGCCCACCTCCCTTGACTCTATGTTAGGGGAATGAACAGAGGAGCTCTGTTTGGCTAGCTCCTTTTCTGTGACTGCCACCACAACCATAACATCAACAGGAACTCCTTTGCTCCAATGGAATCTATCCTTTGGTGGTGCCAATATTATTTGTGTGACAGAGAATTGGTTCAACAGAGTTTGGTTCCTTCCATGCCTGGTGACAGACTAGGTCGATAAGCTCATCAGCCGGGGGAGTCACCCAAGACATATATGGGCCAGAACCAAAAGCTTCCAGAAAATAAATTACTCCTCTGGGGAGGGGGTATCAGAAGACCATTCACCCTTCTGCTTAAGTATCTCAAGGATATCTCCAAAGGAGAAATCATCTGGTGGAGATGCTGGGGAATCTTTTCCTTCCTCGAAATCAGTATCTTCTGTGAGAGATTCCATGGGGAACCTCCTCAGTGGGATGCTCTGGGAAGGTACCCAAAGAGAGGGGAATTTTCTGTAGGGAAGCTGTCTGGATGGTAGTTGGAACCGGATGTCTCTGAAGAATAGGTGTAATGGGATCAGAGCTCGGATCCACAGGAGGAATAGACATAGGATCCAAACAGTAGAGATAGATCAGTTATCTTGGATGAGAGCAGACGGAGAAGCTGTAGCCGGCCTCAATGGGGCTGAAAACTCCAAAGCGGCCAAGAGCCGACTCTGCCCTCATCTGTGCCTCGAGGAGGGAGCTGGGCCTAAGCTGTCTAGTGCTGAAGTTCCAAGGGACAAGGATGGCTCCGACAACATCGGCGTAGACCCTGGCCCCCTGGATCTGAAACCGATATAACAGCTCCAGGACTCATTCTGATCTGAAGGAATAGGGACAGAACTAATCAAGAAAAATGTTCGAGTCAAAGACCTGGCCATCTTCAGATCTGACACCGATTGTGTTGAAGATCTCAAATCTGAGGGCTCTGAAGCAGTAGGAAGTATCAGAGAAGGAAATATGACTACATGGGAAGTGGAGGGAAGGCACAAAGATCCAATAAGAGACTGAGAATGAATAACCCCCATCAGTATTTGAGTTCTGAGGAACTTCCTCATCATCCTATCTACATCAACCTCAGAAAGACTTCTGGAGGATCTCGTGGAAGAGGTGGTGGACTGAGGCCTCGAGTCTCTCCTTGATGTAGTTTGAAGAAAAGGGGAATGAATCCGAGGGGATACAGGGTCAACTGCAAACCTGGATGAGCAGGTTCGTGGAGATTCAGACACAGAAGTTGGGTCCAAGGACTGAGGATCTGAACTTTGCTTAGGAGACCAGCAAATGACAGATGGACTACAGGATATCTTTCTAAGTTCCGAAGAGGCTGTAATATGCTTACTGGGTGGTTCAGCCCCTGATGCAGAAGAGGAAGATGGAGGCAGCAATCATTTCAAAACTAATTGGTTTCTCCTATCCGCTACTACCCTAGAATTAAATGCAGCACAAATGGAACAATTAGTAGAAAGATTTGCCTCTCCTAAACAATAAACACCCTCCCTGTTGTCTTCAGAATTTTCTGCCCATAGGAAGTGCATTTCTTAAGGCCGGTTGGTTTCTAGGCCATAATTAGCTAACAAGACAAAAAACAGAAAGATACCATTAAAAGTTTTTTTTTGTTTTGTTTAGCAAAGGGGGCTACCAACTTTGGTAGGAAGGATACCCTTAAACAAGGTAGAAAGGACAAAATATCAAGGAAAGGAAAGGTAGGTACCAACAGTGGTAAGCTTGAGACTACCAAAAAGGTAGAAAAAGGGATAAGACCTAACGGGAGAAACACCTGAATGCTAGAAAAAGGTAAGATGACAGCAAAAGGATAAAATATATATCTGAGGTCAAAAAAAGTAGAAAGCTACTCACAATTTTCACAAAAAAAGCTAACAATAGCTCTGATAGAGGATGAGATGGTGGCAAACAAGATCTGAGGTATTGTAGGATGCCTGGGACATTAAGGATAGAGGGATGCACTTGAGAGTTAGATCCATAAGTCTGTGACATCTGGCAGAGTCAGATTTCTGTATTAGTAGCTGTATTTAGAGCACAAACAAAAGCTGTTTGCTGAATTTCCTGTTTGCACTTAATTTTAAATCGTTTTTTTCTTAAAACTTGCATATTTTCTGTCCTTGACCTAGCACTCTTGTGTGGGGTCATTTACTGCACTGTTATAACTTGATATTACTTGTGAACCTCTGCTATCTCTGTAAAAAACAAAAACAAAAAATCTTGCTTTTTCCCACTTTTCTGAGAGTTAAAAAGTTCAGTTACAGGCTTGCTGTTCCTGAACTGTTTGAAAGTTTCTGTGAGGCCATTTTGCTTGGGCTGAAGGAGGGCTCTCTGTTGATCAGTGGCAGTGAATTACATTGAGCAGCTTCCTGCCCCCGTGAGGTGGTTACTCACTTGAAACTGTAGTTTTATTGCCCACTTCGCGTCATTTCCAAAACTCCTTCATCTTCCTCTCTTAAAACCTAGTTGCCTCGTGGTTTGGGCGTCTTTTCAGGCTTGTTGGCTGTTGGTGAAGCACCCTCCAAGAGGAAAAAACGCTGAGAGAAGAAGGGAGCCACTTTTGAGATTTTAAGTATTTTTTCTCTGTTTATTTGCTAAGTTTTACTGCATAGCTGCCTAGCTTGAGCATTTTCTGGCTTGTTAAACTTGATTTCTGTATTAGTAGCTGTATTTAGAGCACAACCAAAAGCTGTTTGCTGAATTTCCTGTTTGCACTTAATTTTAAATCGTTTTTTTCTTAAAACTTGCATATTTTCTGTCCTTGACCTAGCACTCTTGTGTGGGGTCATTTACTGCACTGTTATAACTTGATATTACTTGTGAACCTCTGCTATCTCTGTAAAACAAAAACAAAAAAATCTTGCTTTTTTCCCACTTTTCTGAGAGTTAAAAAAGTTCAGTTACAGGCTTGCTGTTCCTGAACTGTTTGAAAGTTTCTGTGAGGCCATTTTTGCTTGGGCTGAAGGAGGGTCTCTCTGTTGATCAGTGGCAGTGAATAACATTGAGCAGCTTCCCTGCCCCCCGTAGAGGTGGTTACTGACTTGAAACTGTAGTTTTATTGTCCGTTTTGGGTCTATTCCTGCTTCTTTCCAGCCCCTGCTATCAAGCACGCTTTAACGTGCTTTAGCGTGGAGTTGCCACTAGAGCAGCATCGGGCAGCGCCAGTTAAACAAGGTTAAACTCTTTCTGGCTCCAGAAAGTCTGTTCTTCAAATTTTCCCTTAGAACTGCTCTGTTAGGAACCTAAACAGTTTACACCTTCACTAAAAAGTGCAGCACTTGTTCCAAATAGCTTTTTCTTCTCAAAAAGCTCAGCACTTGTCTTATAAGCATTTCCCTTGTCTTATAAGCATTCTCTTTGCAGGTCAAGCACTCCTATATTATACAAATCTCTCACTAGCAAAACCCCAGGAGTGCCCACTTCCTGCTAAGCCCACTACTTTTCTGTCTCATACCAACTCATAATTCTTTCTAGCATGTCAAGGGTCAGATGCTGGCATCCTCTCCTGCCCAGTTGGTGAATCTGGGAATTCTGAGACAATGTTACAATTGCCTCATGTACACAGACAACCCTCTCCTCCTCCCACGTAACACTAATACTTGTGAGAGATGCAGCTATTTAGCCAGACTGGAGGCTGAGCTCTCTCAACTCAGGACTGGCAAGACCAGGCAGGAGGAGAAGGCAACTACACACACCACAATACCAGTCTCACATAACTCAACCACACCACTGAATCAAACACATAAACACACTAAGACATACTCGGAGGCTCTGAGTAAAAATTTACCTAAACAGCAGAGGCCTCCAAAGCAGACACCCAAGCAACTGCAAACTCAATACACCACACAAACAACACATAAACAACAAAATCAGTGTGCAAAGCAGTCACTGCCATTAAGGCCAAATACAACACCAAACACACTTGTCATAGGTGACTCCATAGTCAGACACACTGACGTCCCGCTCACCAGACCGGAGAAGGAGAAGGTCACAGTAAGCTGCCTGTCGGGCACTAGAATCCGCCACATAACGCAAGCACTCAGGTCTCTCAACAGCAGGTACAAGTACGACTCAGTCATTGTCCACGCTGGTGTCAATGACCTGAGACGTACCTCCTTGGACTACATGAAAAGAAACATTGAGGAGCTCTCTGATTATGTAGCCCAGGCAGGTATGACCCTGACCTTGAGCAGTATCCTACCTTCACCTAGAATGATGCCACAATACAGTGATAAGATGATCAGCTTTAATAATTGGCTTAAATTCTGGTGTCATTCAAAGGGGATCCAATGTCTGTCTGCCTGGGATGACATGCTGGACAAGCCACGCTGCTTCGCAAGGGACGGCTTGCACCTGTCACCCTAGGCTTCCGGATATTGGCAAAGGGTCTTGCCACCCCATAGTGCCTTTTTAGGCAAGGCTCAAATTCTAAACCTACCACCCTAGAACACAAAAAGGAAAAACTAAGGGTAATGCTGCTCAATGCCAGAAGTCTCAATCTCAAGATGCACGCACTCGAGGCCCTTCTCAGTATGGAGAACATCGATGTATGTGCTGTGACTGAAACCTGGTTCAAGGCTCCTGAGAGCACCCCAGCACTATCAGGTTTCACCTCATATCATGCGTTCCGGCCCCAAAATCCGGACAACACCAAGAAAGGAGGGGGGGTGTCCATATTCATAAAGGACACCCACACCTCAAGGTTGGTGGCAACGGACGATGCATCGGAGACCATCCAGGTGCAATTAACCATAGGCAAGACTGCTCTGCAATTTGTAGCATGTTACAGGCCACCCTCTCAAACTCAGGAACCTCACATGGCCTTCCTAAAAACAATGGAGGGGATAAATGTATCTCCAAACACCATCATACTAGGTGACTTCAACTACCCTAATATAGACTGGGAACACTACTCAAGCCCAAACACTTTAGCCCAAAGGTTCCTGGAGTTCATAAACTCAAATGCCATGGAACAACTAGTCACCATCCCCACAAGAGGAGAAAACATACTTGATCTCATCATCACGAACATGGGATCACAATGTTCAACACCGGAAGTATACCCCTCACTGGTGAGATCAGATCATAAACTAATCTCGCTGGAGGTCCTCATCCCCCCACCTGAAATAAAAAGACCACAGTGAAAAACTTCTCAAAAGCCGACTTCACACTTCTAAAACTAGTGTGGTCTCCTTTAAGGCCCCTGAGCCAGTGGTAAACATTACTCAAACCGCTGAATCACTTACAAATGCCTTCTACCAGCACCTACAGGACTGCATGGATCAGGCAATCCCAAACAAAACTAAGACTCTTTGTACCAAAGGCAAGCGTCCAGTCTGGTGGACCCCAGCCATAAACAAGCTCTACAACAAAAGGAGGAAGCTACTACAAGATAGAGCAAAATCCTTGAAAGGTAAGACACCTTTGATCATTATAAGTAAAAAACTAAGAGCTCTCATAAAATCATCCAAGGCAAATTTTGAGAGAAAAATCGCCAAGGACTCAAAAGACAATCATAAGGCCTCCTTTAGCTATGTTAGAAACCTAGGAGAAAACTCCCAGATATGCTCAGAATTAGTTCAAAATGATGTGAAGATTACTGAACCTACACACATTGCCAACATACTGGCTGACAGGTTCAGTGCAAACTTCTCCCCCCCCCCAAAAGGAGAGATATCTATACCAGAAGATTGTAGCCCCCAAACATCTCCAATGCCCAGGTGAGAACTGCTCTCTCCAAGGCAAAAAACACAGCATCCATGGGACTGGATGGTGTCCCCGGCTGTGTGCTCCACGAACTCAATGAGGAATTAAACCCGCAGTTAGGACAGCTGTTTAATCTTAGCCTCACCTCAGGATACGTACCCAAGGAGTGGCACAGCGACTGTGGTCCCACTTCACAAGGGCGGTGCCTCCACCGACCCTGGAAATTAACGTCCCATTAGCTTGACAAGCCTTATCTGCAAAGCCATGGAGAGGATCATAATGGAACTCATAAATAAAGACATAGGGAACTTGCAGACTTTGGATCCAACCCAGTTTGGCTTTGTCAAAGGCAGATCATGCCTTTTAAACTTTGTTGACTTTTTCGAGACAGTCACCAAGGCCATTGATGAGGGAAAGGCAGTCCATACAGCCTACCTCGACCTGGCAAAGGCCTTCGACACAATACCGCACTCAGGTATCATCGAAAAACTCATCAGCTTGAATGTAAACACATACATCACAAGATGGGTTGCAAACTGGCTAAGTGACAGAACCCACAGGGTCAGAGTTGCTGGAGCCATGTCAGACTCAAAGCCTGTCACAAGTGGTGTCCCACAGGGCTCAGTCCTGGGTCCACTCTTGTTCGGCATCTACTTTTCTGAAGTACAAGCAAACACAGGAGGGTTATGGCTGACAAAGTTTGCAGATGACTGCAAACTGGGCCATAGTCAAAAACACATCTGACACAGATATCCTTCAGAAGGGCCTCACAGAAACGGATAACTGGTGCCAGAGCCATGGCCTAAAGTTAAACGCCAAGAAATGCATAGTCATACCCTTCGGGAAAAACAAGGTTACCCCTAGCTACCATATAGGTGGCAATCCACTGAGCACAGAAGAAGTCATCAGGGATTTGGGGACCCAGGTTGACAGTAGCCTTTCGTTTGACACTCATGTTGCTAAAGTAGTTAGGAAAACCTTCTACATTGCCCACCTGATCATGAAGGGATTCACATCTAGATCAGGGGAGGTCATCGTCCCCTGTACTCATCACTCATTAGACCTATGATTGAGTACAATGCCCCATTCGGAATGTATCTGACCCGACACCTGCAGCAGCTGGAAAGGCCACAAAAGTTCCTCACCAAAAGGATAAAGGGTCTCAAAAATATGTCTTATGCTGCCCGACTGAAAGAACTCCAGCTCTATTCAGTCTCATACCGCTTGCTCAGAGGTGACCTGTGCCTGACATATAAGGCCATGTCAAACCCAGATTTGATGAATATGCTTCATCTCAAAAATCTAGATCCCTCAGAACCACAAGGGGCGGAGACTTAAACCTTGACACGGTTATTAATAGAACGTGCTGGAGGGACAGATTCATCACCCAGAGACTCCCTATGCTGTGGAACAAAATCCCGGTACATGTGAGGCAGAGCACCTCGCTGGCCTTGTTCAAGAGGAATCTTGACCAATGGATGGGGGATCGCAGATATACCCCAGGGATTACTTCAGTGTCACTGCTTGACAGAGGCACAGCAAAATAATAGGCATAGTTTTATTCAAACTAAAGGGGTGGCGAAAGCCACATAACTATGGGCTAGGCTTATAAATGCCCTTGGGCAGATAGCCTAGTATGAACCTATGAACCTATAAACCTATAATCTGAGGACGGATCCATAACCCATATATTGAGGAAAAATGAAAAGGACATCAGATTCTCAGAGATTCCCTGTGTCAGCTTACCCACTTCATCAGACAGTTTGATCACCTCAGCAGCAGGGGGCCACTAACTAAACCTCTATCCAAAGGAGAATTTAAAATTTTATTTTTATCATCTGAGAGGTTCTGAGGACACAGCCATGCAAACCTCCTCCAAACAGTACAAGTGGCCATAGCCCTTGAAGCATCAACAGAGCCATACATACACTGTATACACTGACTTGAACAAGAGAATAAATTAGATTTAAAGCAAATTTTTCCTCAGTAAGAAACTGCAGATAAAATGTATCTTATACTTTCCCAATTAGTCAGAACAAACCTGAAAATCAAAGTTGCAAAAATCTGCAGAAAATATAAGCTGCAGAAGTACAAACTTTTTTCCCCGCAATTATCAATAATCTTCCCATCCTTATCAGAGAAAGTAGGAGTGGAATGAATAAAATGTTTAGCATCAGCAGGATTAACTAAAGCTATAGCTGATGGAACGTGTTTGGGAAGAGTGCACAAATGAAAGACTCGGGAACTTTATACATCCTGTCTTTTAAGAGGCAGCTGGCTGACTGTCAGGAAAATTGCAGACAGTAACACACATCCTCCAAAGTTGGCAAAAATGGAGAAATAGGTGCAGGTTCTGGAAATTCCTTCCGTAACAGATCAGCATCTTCTGAGGGACTAAGAAATATCAGTGTTCTCCCACTGAAAACACTGGCACATTCTAGAAATACAAAAAACAGTTTGTATCAATTGTTCACTAATGAATCTCAACTACATTTTAACCATGTTTATTATGTCACCATATTTTTAAATTGTACTATGCTCTACAGCTGTTTTACATCTGTTTTCTTCTTGTCTTGCATCCTTAACTGGACTAATGTCTATATTTAAATGCTATGTTTTTTTAACTGTATAATGCAAATAATACTTAACGTGGAGCTTTTCTCCCCAGGCCTCCACTGAAAACGGACCTGTGTCCAGTCGGACTATCCCAGTTAACAAATGTAAATAAATAAATAAAATAGTCAGAGAGAGAGAACCCCCACAGTGAGCCAGAAACTGAGCTCTTCTCAGAGTCTGAGTCAGAAATCTGAGGACAAAACCCTGTATCTGTCCTTTCATCCTCTTGTCATTCAGTATCTTGAATCTCTTCAGGAAAGGAGGTATCATCCTTTCTTTTACCAGAAACTACTTAGAAGAAGGATGAATAACTTGAATTAAATCCTGAGCCAGACCAGGTAAACCCGAGGATGAGTAGGTACAAGCTCAGTTTTCGGTTTCTTTTTGACAGGAAAACTAGGACCAACAGTGTTACTAATGGCAGCAACAGTTTTCCCAGTAATGGGCACAACTTTCTGACAAAACAGGGAAGTCTCCCTGTTCCCTCTCTCAGGGCTGACAAAAGCGGCTCTTCCTTGCCCACTGAGGGGACCCCAATAGCCACAGAGGACATGGTTAATTCTCAGTGGTCAGCGGTACCTCTAATGGCAATAGCAGTGTCACCCACCTGTGGATGAGGCAAACTGCTAGCCTGTTGTGATGGCAAAGGCTGTTTGTTTAACTTTCTTTTTGTGGCTGGGAGAAGGACAGAGACAGTGGGACTGACAGATGATTACATGGTCAAGCAAAAAATGGTGCCTTTTTTCCCAGGGAAAACAAGCAGCAAATGCTGGTAAAAACTAAAGTTTTTAAAAGTCACTTTTTCAAAGACAAACACACTAAAAAGTGTCACAAAGTTGTTTTTCTTTTGGCTTTTCCCGGTTAGGGGTCACCACAGTGGAACGCCCGCCCGCTAATGACTGGCAGTCAATTTTTATGGTGCCGAGGTGCCAGCCCGACGCCCAACCTTCAACGAAGGCACGCCCATTCACGCATGTCTTACAAAGAAAAATAATCAATTTCTCAACATAAAAAAAATAGTTTTCAGTTACTTTAAACAACTTCTAAACTGAGAGGAGAACAAAAGAGCCATCCTGTTTAAAAATACAGTACAGTCTTGTGATGGTCCTTTAAAAACAAAAACACCTAGCTTTAAAATAACTTTTCCTGAACAGGAAAGTACTACTACTAATAAAAAGAGTTACGTACTTACCATAACGTTCCATCTTTATTGTTCATTTTCATTCTTCCTCAACTGTTGGGTTCAGATCCCATCCTTAGATCCGACTCAGATGTTACTAAAGCTCATGGCCACCAAAAAGCTCTTGAGCTCCTTCCTTACCCATAATGCACCAACTCCTAACATACCTCAGAGCTTGTTTGCTGTTTTACATAAAGTAGAAAGAACTACTAGAAAATTCCTAACCGAAAAAGCCATATCTGGAGCTAAACATTAAGGACAGTGGTGTCCTTATAATATTCCTGACCACGGTTGATCCAAAGGCTGCTCTTCCCCTTGAGACCAGATCCAGTTTGTAACGAGTGACAAAGGTATAAGGACTGGCTCAAATTGCAGCCACACATGTATTGTCCATGGAAGATCTAGACAGAAACACTGAAGAAGTTGCCATGGACTTAGAAATGAGCTCTGAAAGATTTTGGTAAGGTTAGACCCAACTTGTTGTAGATAAATGATATGCAAGCTGTCAACCATCTGGCTAAGATTACCTTTGTAACTGGTTTTCCCAATTTAGCCTCTGGAAAGGACACAAATAATTGATGTGTCTTTCTAAATTCTTTCGTTCTATACAAGTAAAAATGTAATTGTCTGTGAACAGCTAATAAATGCAATATACATTCACCTTTGTTTGCAAATTTAGGAAAGAAAACTATCAAATTAATGGACTGCTTGATACCGGATTCTGACACCACCTTAGGAAGGAAAAAAGCCTTGGTACATTAATGTGACTCTAACCTTATAAAAGATCAAGTAGGGGGGTTTAGAGGACGAGGCTTGAAGCTCTGAAATTCTTATAGTAGAGGTAATGGCCACTAGAAAGATAGTTTTGCAGGTCAGGGCATTGGACAAACATCTAGACAGTTTAGAATTCGTATTTCCGAACATTTGGGTGATATAAGGAATGCCAGGTCCACCAATGCTTTGTACAAACATTCTTTGATACATAAAACGGCCCAGTTTTCTTTTATCATTATTGATAGGATTTCTGGCAATAGAAATTTTAAAACTGGATGGCACAAATTGCTTAACCAAAAATAAACTAAATGGATTGTAAAACTAGGTGGTTTATTTCCACCTGGTCTTAATGATAAATTGTGAGGGGTTATTGCCCCTAATAACTGTAATCTATTATATGTTATAACACCATTTTTGTTCTATTTGTTATACTGAACTACAGGATTGTTGTTATATTACAAATTTATTGAAGCATTATTTCAATTTTGATATACATTTTAGTATTAATATTTTTATTATACTTTCCATATACTAATTGATTTTTGTACCTTTTAGGTTTATTCATATATATTTAGATGTTCTGGTGATTTTTTCATGAACACAGGAAATGATGTCATACTGCCTAGTTTAAAATATGGCCTATGGTTGTGTAGTTATCAAACCACTGAAGAAAGCTGAATGATGAAACCGGTCTGGTTTAATAAAAGAACTTTAAGCTACTACTGCTCGGGGTGCTGGATTTCTTTTCTCTTGGGCGTTTAGAGGACAAGGCTTGAAGCTCTGAAATTCTTATAGTAGAGGTAATGGCCACTAGAAAGATAGTTTTTCAGGTCAGGAATTTAAGATCGCATTTAATTGCTGGTTTGAAGGGAGAATGAATTAAAGCCTGTAGTATCAAGTTCAAATCCCATGGTGGAGTAGGATCTTTATATGTTGGTTTCAGCAGGAGTGTGCCTCTCAAAAAAGCTTTACAAAATTTAGACGAAGCCATAGAAGAATTCTCAAATCTATTATGGAAATTAGAGATTGCTGCTACCTAAACTTTAATCGCTGAGGAGCTAGCTCCCTCATTAAAAACTGTTGCCAAAAATTCAAGTACAATTTGTACAGGAGCTGAGAAGGGATCAATCTGTTTTTGTTGTGCCCAGCAAATGAACCTTTTCCATTTACTTGTGTAAAGGTTTTCTTGTAGTTTTATGGGAAGATGAAAGTATATGACGAACAAGGAAAGAGAGCATCAGTTGTCTGGCTATTAATGGAATTGGAGAAACCATGCTGTTAGCTTGAATTTTGAGATATCTGGATGAATCATGCTTGTTGGGTGAGACAGAAGGTCTGGAACTGGATCCAGAATCCAAGGTGGGTAAAGAAGATGAGACCAAAGGAAGGGGAACAAAATCTGTTGAGGCCAGTAAGGTGCAATGAGGATGACTTTGCTATTCAACCCGGCAGCTTTCTGTAGAAACTCTGGAATTAAGGGAATTGGTAGGTAAACATAAAGGAGCCCGGGGGGGGGGGGGCAATTGTGGAGTAAAGCATCCCTTGGTAATTCCCCCGGAGGGGGTATTAGGCAAAGTAGCTGCTCTGTTTGTTGTTCTAGCAAAAAGATTGCAGCAAGGCTGGTCCCATTGACGGAAAATCATTTCTGTCACTTTTAAGTTGAGAGACCACTCATGAGGTGGAAGAATGGACCTGCTCAAATTGCCTGTTATCACATTGGACTTCTCCAGAATGTGCATCGCTATGAGAAGGCAGCTGGATGAAATCGCCCATTGCGACACGAGGTTTTCTCAACACAATGAGTAAGACCTGGTTCCTCCTTGTTTGTTGATGTACCAAACTACTGACACATTGTCTGCCTGGATCACAACTATCCTGAAAGGGAGAGTGTCTTGGAATGCCTGCAACACTAACAGCACTTCTTTCACTTCCAGAACATTGATATGCATGTTGGCCTCTTTGGGAGACCAAGTGCCTTGGACTATATTTCCCTAGGAAGTTGCCCCCCATCCAATCCATGGTCACTATGGCCTTGGGCTGAGGAAGAATAAAAGGATGGCCTTGTAGAAATTGATATAAGCAAATCCACCACCAAAAGTATTTCTTGCATGCCTGAGTGATTCTTATTTGTGCTGACATACGTTGTTAAAAAACTGACCACTGAGTTGCTAGCATCCATTGAAGAATTATATGAACTCTTGCTAGAGGAGCTAAAATGATGGCTGTGGACCTTGACCCCATGGTTTGCAGAATCAGTAGAGCTGAAATTTGGTACTGCAAATTATTTTCCTGACCTGGAATCTGACAGTCTGCAGTCTTGAAATAGGAAGTGAAGCTGTCACTAACTCTGCGTTGAACACTGCTCCTATGAATTCCAAGGTTTGAATTGGTTATAACTGACACTTGTTTTATTCTATGGTTATACTTACATGGGAACAAGTCTGGTGTACCTGATCCCTTGCCCTTTTTAGCAGATGCCTGGTCGGGCCCAGTAATGAGCCAGTCATCTAGATATGGAAAATACTTGGAATCCGTGCAGTCTCAAGTCAGCTGCTACCACAGAATGCATTTAGTGAACACCCTGGGGGCTGTGGTGAGGCCAAAGGGCAGTGCTCTGAACTGACCGTGACTGGCTCCCAGATGGAAGTGTAAATACCTTTTGGATTGTTTGTTCATTTTTATGTGATACTACGCATCCTGAAGGTCTATCAAGCACAACCAGTCATCCTTGCCCAGGAACAGTAGAATAGACTGAACCGCGACTATCTAAAAAGTTTGTATGTCAAACTGACTTGTTCAAGTCGATGAGATCCAAAATTGGTCCTCCAGGCCCCCACTTTCTTTGGCACCAAAAAGAATCTTGAGTAAGTTCTGGATTCTATCTGGTCTGGTGGGACCTCTTAGATGACTAGTTCTAGTAGCTTTTGTATTTCTAGTACTGCTGCTCTCCTCTGACTGGATGGAACATTAGGAATTTTGCAAACAGTTGGAGGTGGAAGGGAAAAGTGAATTATAAAACCTCTGGAAAATCCTCTGCACCCAAGTATCTCTTGTTATAGCTATCCAGACTCTCTGGTGCAGGGATAGTCAATCCCTGATTGTCTCCAGAGGGAGACTATCGGGCCTCCTTTCAGGAGCGCTGATATGGTCTATTCACAGAAAAAATCTCTGGACCCTTGGTTTTGTGGGACTCTTCTGCCACCTGGGTATCATGGTCCATTTGAGACCTTCCCGCTGCCCCTAGGGTACTATCTCCACGTGTGTCTTGGAAAGGACGCTGGGACTTTCTGAACCACATTTTCGATCCACCTCATTGATTCCTAGAATAAGATCTTTGAGGGGTTGCCAAACTCCAAGAACCAAAAACCACAAAGGCACAGGACCACCACGACCTGGAATCAATGATTTATTTAGCGCTTTTGTCAGTTGTGAACTATGACATCTTCAGAATAAATGCAGTAAGAAAAAACAACATATATATATGACCCCATCCTAACCATAATTGATTAATTAGATAAGTTGCCATTAATTTTTAAAGTGCCAACACTCATAACAAAAGTATACATGTAATACAATATATCATTTGACACAACATCCTACACTTCTGTTATAATACATATAAAACCACATCTATTATACCCTGAATATATAATAAAACAATAATTTAGTAACCCTAAAATATCTAACGAAATTAAAAATAAAACTCAGATTTGAGTTTTAAATAACTAACTAATGATATGACTTCACTTAAACCTGGGGGGATTCACCGCATTCACCCTCAATTGCCACAGCAATTCTTTATACTTTAAAAAGGTGTCACTGGTCCCCCCTCTCTCATCCAAAACTACATGTTCTAATACATGAAATTTAAAATTATGTTCAGGAAACTGAGTAAGGTGTTTTGCCAATGCATTTTTATTGTTACCTCTCCCTATATCATAAATAAGCTGGCAGATGTGTGCCCTAAAAGCATTTTTAGTTTTCCCTACATAATATCCTTCACAAACCTGGCACAGAGCTAAATAGAGCACATTTTTGGTACCACAATTGCTCTTGTGCCAAGATTGCACTACCCCATAGGAAGGTATTTCAACATTATATCCCTCTAATATACACCTACATTGAGAGCAGTGGCCACATTTCATGGTATATCCACCCTGCTGATACTTTTTTCACTCTTTTTACTTTCTAACATATTCTTTATACTAATGCTCTTTTTATATACCACTTCGGGTTTTTCTCCTATTTTACTCACCACGTGTTCATCATTCTTTCAGTAAAAAACAATTATTACACAATGTATCTCTAAGCTCAGAGAAATGGGGAGTATAAGTCAAAATCAATGCTCTCCCAAAAGAACACTGATTGTCCCTTGAGGTACTACTTCTAGTAAAATTAATGTTTTCTGGTTCAGGTTGTGGGTCCACGCCCACACCTAAACCCAAAAGTGGATAAAAATATCCTCTTTCCCTTTTCTGAGTGACTTCTAGTAAGATTGGATCTAAAAATTCATGTGGATACTCTCTTTTACTCAGCATATTACATAACAAATCTCTTTTATGATAAAACATATCAATCTCACTTATCATCCTAGCAAGTCTAACCCCCTGTCCCTTAACAAGTGACTTTTTCTGGTGTATGGGGTGACAGCTTTCAAAGTGTAATAATGTGTTCGAGTAAGTGGATTTTCTGTAGATAGTTGAAGTGAATTTCTTCATCTGCCTATTTTTATCAATCCGAATTTCCAAATAATTGATGCACTCACTATTGGTTTCCATAGTAAATTGTAAGAAATCGGTACTGATATTCAAGTAATTGAACAATTCTGCAACTGATCTTGACCTCCTCCCCACAAAATGAGGATGTCATCTAGGTATCTGCCATAAAATTGACATAGCTTATATTGTTCTGTAACAAAAACCTTTGTAACCTCCCACTGTGTAAGCACTATACTGGCAAACATGGGGGCACAAACTGCCCCCATGGCGACTCCAAAGGTTTGTCTGAAAAGTTGACCTTCAAACAGGATAAAATTGTTTTCTAGGACCAATTCCATTAAGGTCCTAAATGTGAGTATTTGGTCATGTGAATATTGGGTGTTCTTACATAAAAAAAATCATAGAATAATTCCACACCCTGTGAATGTGGAATAACATTAAACAAATCTTTCACGTCAGTTGTTACCCATATACTACCTTCACTATACAAATCCTGCTTAATTTTTCTAAGACAGTCCCATGAGTCTGTAATAATATGGGAAAATGTAATCAAAATTTTTTTAGATGTTAATCCAGAAATGTAGCTATTGTTAAGGTCTTACATGCCTTCGCATCAACAATTGGTCTTAAGGGGGGGTTGGTGGTGTCCTTGTGGATCGTCGAGATCCTTGGACTGGTTTGAGTCAAACTCATACTCATTTTTTTGTATCTGGTCATTCATCAATAATTCATACAAGGTGATGTCAATTTTAGCTCGTTGATTGACATTTGTTCAGAACCATCACCATATAAATGACTCAACATACTATCCACATATCTTTGCTGGTCCATCACCACCAACCCTCCCCCTTTATCCAGCTTCATAACCCAAACAGACTTATCATTGCATATACTTAATAACAAATTACTCTCTGTTACAGTTAAATTACTAATCTCTCTAATAGTTTTGTTCTTCTTACATATATTTCTTATGTCATTGGTACACATCATGTCAAACAGCTGTAAAGAGGGGTGCAGGGTTGGATTGTAGACACTAGATTTTTCACATTGTATGTTGTACTGTTCAAAACAGTTGTTGTCCAAAATCACATTTAAATTGAGTTTCCTAACATAAATCATAAAATCCACTAGTGTTTTTTCTACTTTGGCCTTTTTTGTTGGAACAAAATTAAGGCCTCCTTGAAATAAATTTGCCCATTCCTCGGTCACTCGGGCACTACTTAGATTTAACATTTTGAAGTCCTTATGCTGGTTAAGGACTATCTCACACTTGCCTGAATTCATATCAGAAATAACACTGTGTTGCTCTACCAATTGCCACTGTTCCCTCTGCCTCCCCCCCCCCTGTCCCATATGTCCCTTTCCCCCATCCCTGTCCATTCCAGGAATTCCTGGGGCCAGAATGGTTGTTGTTGAAGTTGTTCTGTTGGTTCCTGATCCTTTCGGATCTCCTGGGGGCTACCCCTAAAGGGACATGATCATAACTGCCATCATTCACATTAACATGATTATTGTGAAAACCATGCATGTCCAAAGCATCTCCTCCCTCATAAAAAGAATCTTCCTCATAAATTTCACCCAGTCCAGGGTTATTGACCTGACTATTTTTTGGCAGGGGGTAAGCCTGACCTAACTCATATTGTTTTCTGTCTCTTTCCAGTTTCTTAGTTTTTTTATCTTTTATGCTAGATATAATTTTATCAGTGTTAACAAAAATGGCTTTATATTCATTAGTTTTCATTGTAAATCATGTTTAATTTCCTCATCCAGCCTACTAACAGTTTATTTTAACATATTGAACTTTTTCTCATTGTCCTTCAATAATAACTCTAATAGTTCGCAACCATGTCTATTAAACAAATTGAGCAAGTCTTTATGCATATCCGAGTCTTTAACTAGGCCATTAGGAAACTTCCAGCAACCAAGGCCCTTGGGAATCTGTTCGCATTTCAAACATTTCTGTAAATATTGACTTTCAACTGATAATGTCTTCAATTTAGTACATCATGCTCTAAGATTTTTAACTGTTTATCTACAGTACCTTGCACAACGGGTGTTGTTGAAAAATCAAAGTCGCCCTGTCCACCTCTGTTTATCCAATCCAATAAATCAAAACTCAGTTGTGTTGAGCTGCTGTGACTAGGGAAACTTTCCAGAGTCTGTCCGTTATATAATCCACTGTTCTTGGCGTTTTCTGAATGCTGGCTGGACTCCGCTGCCCTGGGGGAATACTCGCCATTGAATCCAATGACAAAGACAAGCCTCCTTCTCCCTGGGGTCCAAAGGTTGTCGGGGAGGCGTTTATTCTCCTTCCAAGGCCGATTGTTCTGTCAGCACACCAATAAGTGCTGACAAATTCCCAATGGCTTTAACCAGTTCATCAGGGGAACTCCCAGCACCAGTAGCACTATCCACGCCTGAATCCACAAACAAACTGCCAAACTCCAAGAACCAAAAACCACAAAGGCACAGGACCACCACGAGCTGGAATCAATGATTTATTTAGCGCTTTCGTCAGTTGTGAACTATGACCTTCAGAATAAATGCAGTAAGAAAAAACAACATATATATATATATATATATATATATATATATATATATATATATATATATATACACATATATATATATAAACATATATATATATATATATATATATATATATATATATATATATATATATATATAAAACCCCAACCTAACCATAATTGATTAATTAGAAATTTTTAAAGTGCCAACACTCATAACAAAAGTATACATGTAATACAATATATCATATGACACAACATCCTATACTTCTGTTATAATACATATAAAACCACATCTATTATATCCTGAATAAATAATAAAACAAAAATTTAGTAACTCTAAAATATCTAACATGAAATTAAAAATAAAACTCAGATTTGAGTTTTAACTAACTAACTAATGATAAGACTTCATTTAAACCTGGGGGGTTCACCGCATTGACCCTCAACTGCCACAGCAATTCTTTATACTCTAAAAAGGTGTCACTGGGTCCCCCCTCTCTCATACAAAACTACACGTTCTAATACATGAAATTTAAAATTATGTTCAGGAAACTGAACTTTCCTCTTTGAGGGGTTGAAAAACACACACCCACTGCAGGGAGGGTCTTTCCATCTTTTTCACACCAGCAGAGTGTCCTTCACTTTTGGGTCAAACTGCCATCAAAGGATGCGTTGACGAACAAAGACTTGAAAGGCTCCACAAAATCATATAAGCACATCCAGGCATGCATCCTAATGGAAACACCTGAATCTGCTGCCTTTGAGACACTTTCAGCTGCATGCCAGATGAGCCTCATGGACAAATTTGAAATAAATTGGAGGGTAGCCAACTGAGAGGCCACAGAATATTCAGCCTCATCAGTAATGGTCCCAGAAAGAGATTTTGAAAGTTTCTTGATCAGGTCCATTTGTAGTCTGGTAAACTGTGTCGAAACAGTTCAGCGACCTAAGGGTAAAGGTTGCCAATGCATATACATGCTTTCCAAATCTGTCCACTGCCCTATACTCCCTGTTAGAGGGATGGACAGAGGAATTTTGCTCAGCAAGTTCCTTTTTGATGGCCACCACCACAAACACAGCATCCACGGGCAGCCTTTACTCCAGAATTCTTTCCCAACAGGTGGAGCCAGAATCTGATCTGGCCTCTTAGGGATCGGCTCAACTGAACCAGGCTCCTTCTATGGCTGTCTAGAGACCAAATCAATGAGCTTATTGGCAGGCAGAGTAACCTAGGTGGTAGATGGACCAGCTCCAAAGGCTTCCAGAAATACTGATTCCTCTGGTGAATTGTTGTGGAGGGCCAACCATCTCTCTGCTTAAGGATCTCAAGAATGTCTTCAAATGAGACATCTTCCGAAGGTGACCGTAGGGACCCTTCTCCTTCATCAAAATCAGTATCCTCAGTGATTGACTCTTGTGAAGAGTTAAGTGCCTCCTCTTGCACTTCCTCTTCCTAGGGACTTCCTTGGTGGGATATCCCAGTGAAGTGTCAGAAGAGATCGCAAAGTCCTGCTTGCTGGTCTGGGGGCCTTGAGATGGCTGCCCCTGTGGCGTAGAATGATGTGGCTCTAAGCGCAAGGACATCTGGGAACCAGACTTGGGAGATATGAAGGGGTTGGATCAGTCTGTCTTGTTACAGCAGGAAACACTCTCTTCAATACCTCAAAGGCAGATCTCTCCTGTGTGAAGAAAGACAATGGCTCTGAAATGCAGGCTTCTGGACCATTGCCTCCCTCTGCCCTAACAGCAATCTCCCTGAGGTGGAAGTCAGAGCCAAGCTATCCAATGCCAAAACTCCGAGGGGCAGAGATGGCTTTGAAAACCTCAGAGTCAGCTTGGACCTGACAAGGCAGCGATAGTCATCCGGATCCGAAGATGTCAGAGCCGGTACACTCAGAGAAGGCTTCAGATATGAAGATAAAGTATCTTTGGATCTGAGCCGGATGGACCCAGGGACTCTGCAACAACTGGATGGATCAGAGAAGGAGCAGCTAACAGTGGTGTGGTAGACAGACGAGCTTCTTGACCCAAAAGGGTATGAGCCGGAAGAACACCCATCTGTATCTGTGCTAAGAGGAATCTCCTCATTATTCTGTCCACATCTTCCTCAGTCAAACTCTTGGAAGAATGAGATGAGGCAAGGGATGGTGACCTGGAATGGTGTCTCTTCAAAAAAGGAGAGGGAACCTTAGAAGGTACAAGGTCCAATGTCTGTATTTTGTTTCTTTGGATCCGAAGAGACTGACTCTGTTGATTTTTTCATCAGATCCGAAGGAGAGTGGATCTGAACTGATTTCAGATCTGGCCTTGGCTTTTTCTTAGGCAGCTGCGAAGATGGAGTTGACGAAGGTAGAGGATTCTCAAGAGACTTGATCACAGACTCCTTATTTTTAGTCTTGGGGACTGAGCCCCAGAAACAGCTTCACCAAAGGCTGACGAAGCAACCCCTTTAATATTAACTTATTCTTCCTGTTTGCTACAGCTCTAGGATTGAAGTTCTTATGTATCAAGCAAGCCTCTTGGAGATGCTGTGGGTCCAAGCAATAAACACAAAGTATAGGTAACAAAGAACAAAGACTATGGTGTAGGTAAACCGGTCCTCCAAAAAATAAATCATACAATATCACAGTCAAAGGAGGCAGTGGAACATAACAGTAAAATTCAAGAATTTAATCCCAGAACAAACACTAAGCACTTTCGCAGCAGCAGCTGCTTCATCAGACAAATAAAAGATCCAAACTGTAGTGCTTTTAAACAGCAAAGCAGCCAATTAGCATGCAAAAACAATTGGGAATTAACAAGAGCCCTTAACAGTCAATGTGGGTATAAGGGGGGCCCCTACACAGAACTATGGTAGAAAGCAAAGAATTGAACTGGATTATTAGAATGAAAGCTAATATAGGGAAAGGCCTCAATGATAAATTTTCTATTAAACCAGTTTTAATGAATAGGCCCTTAGCCAGATAGATATTAATTATGTTCAGCATTTTTATAATGATTTTTATGAATGAAATGTTCTACATGTTTTTATGTATGAAATGTTTTCATGATTATATAATGAATTCTGAGTTGCATACTTTGGCTGTTGAATTAAATGCTTTACATGTTTTTATGAATTAAATGCTTTTATGTTTACATAATGATCTTAGAGCTGCATTTTTTGGTGTGGATTTAAGGGCTCTTGTTAATTCCTAATTGTTTTTAAATGCTAATTGGCTGCTTTGCTGTTTAAAAGTACTACAGTTTGGATCTTTATTTGTCTGATGAAGCATCTGCTGCTGCGAAAGCGCTTACTGTTTGTTCTACTGTTTGTTCTGGGATTAAATTCTTGAATTTTACTGCTGTGTTCCGCCGTCTCCTTTGACTGTGATATTGTACAAAGTATAGGTATCTGAAGGGGGCAATTTGTGCCCACACTTTTGGCATTTTTAAAAAATGGAAGCCCCTTTATCAGACATACTGGAAACAAAGAGGGGGAAACTTTTTTTTTCCAAAGGGAAAAAAGAATACCAGAAATGGTATGAAAAACTACACTAATGTGTAACAATAGCAGAAACAAGGACTTGAGAAATTACCAACAATGATAGAAAAGTATTACACTAAGTGTAAAGGGGTAAGGGAGTAATATAACAATGAGATTTATGATAGAAGGGAAACTATATGAAAAACACACTTATCTTAGAAAAACTGACAGCTTGGGCTGACCATGTCTTTTCAAGAAAAGTGGTAAACGAGATCTGAGGTATGTTATGGGGTGGTGCTTTTTGGGTAAGGGAGGAGCTTGAGAGCTTTTTGGTGGCCAAGAGCTTTAGTAATGGCCGAGTAGATTCTGAACCCAACAGCTGAGGATATAATGAAAAATTGACATCAGATCATACATTACTGAATGGAATGCTTTCCCCCCAAAGGAACTTATCTGCCCAGCAAAGGAAGAGCACAAGCTGACAGTGAATCATTGGAAACCTCAAAGGAGTGTACTTATATGTTTAGGTAAAGCTCTGAAGGGCTTTACTGCTCAAATGTCTTTTAGATAGCTCAGCTTAAGCTGTCTGACCGTTTGGGTAGGTGGAAGGTGCCCTGAAGCTTTGGAAGCAATCTGGCTGTTTAAGAGCTAATCAGAATCCTGAATAAGTAGTATGGATATCTGTTATCTTGAATTACTGACTGTCTGTCCTTAAGTTTAAGTTTGTCTGTGGTGGCATTTCTCTCCAGACAATGTTTTACTATGCTTTTAAAGTAAGAGGGCTGAGATTACTCATCTTGCAGCAGTAGGTGTTTACCTGGTCTATCTGAGATGGGAAGCATAAAAGGGCTCTAAGTGTAGTCGTTTTATTGGCCACGGGGCTCAGGAATCAGTTTTCTATATTTCCAACAATGGTATAAATTTGGCACATTTGTATGGAGCTGCATGGCTTGCCAGTGCCCTGTACAGACATAAACATCTAGAAACATTGCTTATTTTCATTTTACTGTGCTATTTATTGTTTTTTTGCACTTCTTTAAAGTTGCATTTTCAAACTGCTGTAAAGGGCTGCTGTTCCACATTGAAATACATTGTATCTAGTGTTTCTTAGTATTATGCATCTGTTTATGGTTCCTTATCACTTAGGCTCCAAACCAGTAATTTTACATTAAGAGTGTCAAAGTATGCACTCTTGCAGCAGGAGAGGGCTGATTTCTCCTATGTGAGCTGGCAACTGCTGATGGAAAGATCATTGTGTGCTTACCTGAGTGACCTTAGGGCACAGTTAGTATAAAAGCTGTCTTTTTTTCTGATCATATATAAGCCTCACGTTTGCACAAAGCTGTTCTTTGTGCAGCAGTGGCTACTGGTGTCTTGTACATATGCAATCACCACAAGTTGAAATTTCACTATAAAAAAATCTCAACTTTACGTCAATCCTGTGTTACTCACAGGTCAACTAGTTTGCACTGTGAACAGCATTTACATATTTAGTTAGGACTATTTAGGTATCCCTTACCTTATTAAAGCACCCAGGACTATTGCTACTGAGACAGCATCTGGTTTGGATGCTGGGCAGTATCACTGGTTAGGTTAGATGCAGATTACATCAAGTAAGCACCCTTCCCTTTTCCGGTTACCACCACCCTCCACTTGTACCCCGTGTAAGTACACATGAGGACCTGCAACGGCAGGCATGTGCATCCTGACACAGTGTAGCAATTGTCTCATGTACACTAACAACCACTTTATTCTCAAACAGACAACTAAAGTATGTGAGAGATGTCATAACACATTGACACTGGAGGTTCGACTCTCAAATATAAACACAAAAAAGCAACAAACATGTTGTCAACGATGCACACACATCACTCATGCACCAACAAAGGATCACACACACAGAACCACATATGCAAAGATGCTCACATGTAAATTACCCAAATCTCAAAGGCCTCTCAGATGCAGTCCTCAGAAACTCCACACGCACACAAACAAGTCAATTCCCATCACAACACATAAAGTTACATCTCATTGTGTCTCAGTTACCAAGCCCATACTGCGAAACACTCCACAACCCAATATTCTGGTCATAGGAGACTCCACTGTGAGACACAGTGATGTCCTTTTTACCAGGCAGGATAAGGTTACAGTTAGTTGCTTGTCAGGGGCTAGGATCTGCCAGATTTCATAAGCACTCAGGTCACTTACTCCTAAATACCTGTATGACTCAGTCATAGTCCATGTGGGTGTGAACATACCTCTCAACTTGGAAACATCAAAAAAATCTGGACAAGGCCCATGAAAAATAGGTACAAATCTGTACGCTGATTAACATACAATTTGCATACATAATTATGTAACCCTGCCCACTCCGATGAAATTGTGGGATACCAGCATAAACTAAAGAACAGACAACCAAAATATGGCACCAGAGTCCTCCTGCAGCTATTCCAATGTCCCATTACCTGGCTATTTCGCTCCATTTACCATAAACACTAATGTGCATACTGCTTCACTTCTACAATGATTATTTGCATTTTATTTTTACATTTTATAGCACAATGCACAAACACTAATAGCCATCTGCTAAACAAAGCAATATGGTCTCACAATGAACACACAGCCTTCTGCATCAAAAGCAAGTATTAATTTCTCCCTGTTGTGCTACTAACAACACAAACAGATTTGGCATAACCAGCATTAAACTTTTTTGCCCCTGAAGAACTATGCAGCACAAGAAATCTGGAAAAGCCAAAATTTATTTGGGGGAGGGATAAAATCCCAAAACCAGGGACACATTTTAAACATTGCTTGTATAATCTTAGAAAACTTGCTAGAATAAAATGTTTTATTTTACCATGCATTTCATGAAAGATAGGAAGACAAAGTTAATGGCTATCTTTATTTAGTAAATTCACTTCATCTTCTCACTGATTTGTTAGAAAACCACATATTTTAAGAGGAATACAACAAAGGTATGAGCTTTCCATAAAACCTATCATTATTTAGTGAATTCAGTTCAACTTCTCACTGATTTGTTAGAAAACTACAAATTTTAAGAACAGACCAAAAGTAATGAGCCAAACATTTCATAAAATGTTGGACATTGAGAACAATGGTTATCTCCTTAAATCACAACTGGGCATTTACACACACACACACACACACACACACACACACACACACACACACACACACACACACACACACGCACACACTTGTTCAGAACCTCACCCATTAAACTAAAGCACAGTTTCTGCACTAAAATCAAAGTACACCCCTGCTGACATATCCTGCAGCATTTAAAGTAAAATGAAAGTAAAGCACAGTTTTTGCAGTAAAATAAAAGCGCGCACACACTTGCTCAGAACCTCACCCATTAAAGTAAAGCACAGTTTCTGCAGTAAAATGAAAGTACACACACACACACACAAACACACACACACAATGAATAAATATCCAGCTCACACACACACACACACTAAATAAGTACCCAGCACACACAACGGCTCATTAAACAAGTATCCAGCACACACAACAGCTCAATAAATAAATATCCACCAGCACACAATGGCTCATTAAATAAAAATCCAGCACACACAACGGTTCATTAAATAAATATCTAGCACACAACAGCTCAGTAAATAAATATACAGCACACTGTGCTATCATTCAAAGTTTTTTTGTTAATGCATATTTTATTAAGACTAGTAATCTGGCATTAATCTGTTTGAGACTAATAGTTTACAAAGTCTCCGTGCTTGTCTCTAGTGACTAATCACATCACGTGATGATGTCAGCTCAAAAAACACGAAATAAAATTTAAAAATAACAGTGCCGGGAATTCAGAAATTAAGGGGTGCCACTCGGGAATCGTGGCACCCCATTATTTGGACCCCAAAACTCAGTAAAAACTGAGTAATTCGGTACAGTTGGGAGGTTTGGGTGTGAATGACCTGAGACATGCCTCCTTGGACTATATGAACAAAGACATGACTGAGCTCTCAGAATGTGTGTCACAGGCAGGTATGAGCCTAGCACTAAGCAGCATTCTACTGTCTCTAAGTATGATGTCACAATACAAGCAGAAAATGATTGACTTTAAAAACTGGCCCTGATGTCATTCCAAGGGGTCCAATAGTTCTCAACCTGGGAGGACATGGTTGACAAGCCACACGTATTTGCCGTCACGATACCAGCAGAAAATGATAGACTTTAAAAAATGGCCCTGATGTCATTCCAAAGGGGTCCAACAGTTGTCAACCTGGGACAACATGGTTGACAGGCCACACGGCTTTGCCAAGGATGGTCTTCATCTGTCACCTCTAGGCTTTCAGATATTGGCCAAAACATTTACCCCATAGTGCTTATTTTAGGCATTGGCAAACAGACAAACATTCCAACATAACAAAAGTTATTCAGGCAAGCTAAAGGTGTTACTGCTCAGTGCTATGAGTCTCAACAAGAAGCTGCACTCCCTAGAAGCTTTCCTTCTGGAGAATGCTGATGTCTGTGCAGTTACTGAAATACAGTTCAAAGCCATGGAAATCACTCTGGCAGTACATGGCTATATTGCTTTTCATACGTTCTGAACACCCACTGAACATGAAAGAGCAAAAAGCGGAAGTGAATAGACCTACATAAAGGATAAATACAATTCAAGGCTGGTCAAACAATATGACATTCTTGAATTAGTCCATGTCCAACTAACCATGGGAAAAATCAATTAGCATACTCTTCCTAGCTACAGGCCCCAATCAATGAACCAGGAAACCCATACATCATACTTGAAGTTGCTAGAATCAGTCACTGTCCAGTTGAATACCATAGTCATGGGTGATTTTAACTACTCCTCCATTAACTGGGAGGCATACATGACCACTAATATGCAGTCTCAAAGATTTCTTCACTTTGTAAATTCAAATGCCCTGGAGCAGCTAGTCTGCACTCCCACTAGGAGAATAAATATCTTAGATCTGGTACTCACAAATATGGGAGAGTGCTGCACCCCCTTAGTGTGATATCCTCACTGGTAAGATCAGGTCACAAAGTGGTTACCTTTGAAATAAAGGTAAAACTAGCCCCCCCAACTAAACTCAAAAATTTTGAGAACGTTTCTAAGGCAAATTACCCATTAAGGATGGCATAGCTAGCTTCCAGGCTCCCCCAAATCCAGAAAACACAGAAACGTATACAGAGGCATACACAAAAGCCCTGTATGACCATATAAGCAACTGCATATAAATGTCAGTTCCAGACCAAAATAAACCCAGGTCAAACTGCAAAAACAAGCCATCCTATTGGATCCTTGGTATTAGGTTGTACAACAAAACAAAGAAAATCCTGTTGAGACGTAAGAGGGAATTTGTAAAACACAGCAAAATGTCCTCATTAGTCTAAACAAACAAATCATGGAACTAGTCAAGTCTTTGAAAGCAGACTTTGAGGTAAAAATGGCATCGAAAGTTAAGGATAACCATAAGGCATTTTTCGGTTATGTCAGCAATCTTAAAGGCAACACCCCATATTGTGCAGCATTAGTTGTAGATGGCATCAGCTATACTCAGCCAGAAGATATAGCAAAATTTGCTGGCTGACAAATTCATCTCAAATTTCACTTCCCCATCACCCCCAGTTCATCTCCAAGAAATACCCTCCAACATTCCACAGCCAATTATCACCAAAGAACAGGCTGGTACAGCGCTCTCTAAAGCTAAAAACACAGCTTCAGTGTGGCCTGTCGATATAGTAGGTTGCCTCTTAAACAACTTAAATCAGGACTCATCAGGTCCATAAGGCTCTCTGTTTAACCACAGCCTCCGGACTGTCTTTGCCTCAATAGAGTGTAGGACAGCAACAAAAACTAACAGGCGACTTAAGGAACAAATTACAGACCATTATTATTCTGCCAATAAGGGTCATAGTTATAGTGCCTTAGCTAAACATACACTAGAGAAAGGCACTAACCATTGGTTCAAGTTTATGGCAGTAGAAGTAATTTATGAAAGTTTTAGGTTGGGTGATGTAACTAATGTCACAGAAGGGAAAGAATTAAGATGAATTCTTAAACTATCATATCTTAAACTATCATAGCATAGAGAGGTGCAGGTTTGAATGAATCAGTACCACATAAGCCAGTTCTGAAAGAAAAAAGCTTTTTAAATAAGTATAAACACAAGTATTTTGGAGTACATAAGTATAATTTGGAGTGCAGGCATATATGCACTCATAGTTTCATGAGGTGAGAGGTAGGAAGAATTAGTGGAGAGTAGAACAGTGAAAGGTGAATAGGTTAAGTTATGAGAAAGAAAAAAGGGGAGGAGTGAAAATGAAATGAAGAAAGTTAGTAGGCTGAGTTTTGAGAAAGGAAAAAAGGATGGGGGAGCAGAAATAAAATAGAGGAATTCAGGTGGGGTGACAGCATGAGCATTCCCACTGAGAAGAGAGATGGGAATGGAGCATGGTCTTGAAGGCAGAGTGGTTTTGGGTGATTTGAATGGGTATGTGTGGGGTGGAGTGAATTCCATAGACAAGCAAGGGTAAGAGACAGGAGAAATTGCCCTGGCATGCATAAGGGTTTGTACACTTTGAAGATGCTCTGGTTACTGGACCTGAATATTCTTTCAGGATGACGTAAAGTGAGTATGGAGGAGAGGGAAGGGCAGTTAGTGGGTTTGAAAATGTGTTTGTGAGCAGTTAACAGTTGAATGTAAGAGAAAGAGAGTGGTGGAGTTCCAGCCAGTTCAAGATGTGGAGTGCATCACAGTGGTAGGAGGAGGATTTGGCCCCGGTAGCAAACTTAGAGATTTTATTGTTGCAGAATGACAGTTTTGACTTTAGGGAGGATTGAAGGTTGGTGAGGAGAGGGGCTCCATAGAAGAGAGAGGGGATAAGGTAAGAAATTGAGAGTGTATGTTTGGATGAGGGAGTGAGATAACGGCTGTGACGATACAGCATTACAAGCTTTTTGTGTGTTTTCTTAATACTAGTTTGTATATGAATGTCAAACTTTAAATGTTCATCAATGATAACACCTAGAAGTTTGTATGGGAGACAATTTCAATGGGAATGTTATTTTGACTTACTATGGAGAAGGAATTTATATCAACAGAGGTATTTTTAGATGGGGTAAAGATTATGATTTTGGTTTAAGATGCATTGAGAGCAAGGTGATTATTCAGCATCCAAGACTCTTAACAAGAGAAGGCATCTTGTGTTAGTTGCTTAAGTTTGGGGAGGGATTGAGCATAGCAAATAATGGTGGAATTGTCCGCATATTGGACAAGTTTGGTATTAGGAATGCACTGATGAAAATTATTAATGAAGATGTTAAAAAATAAGAGATCTAGTATTGAGCCTTGAGGAGTTCCTGTTGGGGTGTGAAGGAAGGAAGAGGTACTATTGTTCCACTTGACTGCTTGTTGCCTATTAGAAAGGTAACTGGAAAACCAGTTAATAAATAGAGGGGGGAGATTGAGAAGAGAGTTTGGACAAGAGAAGGTTGTGGGAAACGGTATCAAAGGCCTTTGATAAGTCTAGAAAAAGGGTAGATACAATGTTGCCAGAATCTCAGGCGCGGTTGATGATGTCAAGGAAGGACAGAAGGGCAGTGGTAGTACTATGTCCAGGTCTAAATCCATGTTGAGTAGGGGAAAGAAGTTGATTGTCTAGGAGGCAGGGAAGGAGTTGCAAGTGTATGCATTTTTCAAGGACTTTTGAAATAGGGGACAGGATGGCTATAGGAAGAAAGTTGGATATTTCAGTATTGTTCCCTCCTTTGTGGAGGGGAATGAGGACCGCTTTCTTCCAGAAGTAGGGTACATGGGATTCTTGGATTGAACGGTTGATAAATATGGTGATGGGAAGAGCTATGCTATCGGCAGCTAGCTTGAGAAAGTTAGATGGAAGGTTGTCTGTGGCATAAGAGCATGGTTTTAATTTTAGTAGAAGTTTTTTATGGTGTATAGAGAGACGGGCTGTATAGTAAAGGGGGGAGATGAGTATTGTTGATGTCAGTGGGACTAGAGTTGAAGGTGTAGGATGATGGTGGAGTAGAAGTGTTATTGGAGAATGATGTGGTGAGCTTGGCTATTGGATCAATAAATGAGGAGTTGAATTAGGTAGCTAACATGTGATCTAGAGAGTTAGGGTTAGGGCAGGAATTGTCTTTTTTGCCAGGAGAGAAGATATACTGTTCCAAAATTTTTGGGGGTTGGATCTAAGATTGTTTTGAAGCTTGGAGTAGTAGGACTTTCGGTCTGAAGCAATTCGTTTTTTCACTTTATTACGAAGTTGCTTATATTCAGCAAGGGTGTTAAGTGTTTTAGATTTTTGGTAATGCTTCTAAGATTTGTCTTGGAGATGCACGAGTGTAATAGTTGCTTCAGTTAGCCAAGGGGTGGGATTTGGTTTTAATTCTTTTAGTTCTGGGGGGAGCAAAGCTATCTAGTAGGTTACTGAATGTAGTCATCAAGAGGGAGGGTTCCAATTAATATGTTTTATTGAGTCAGAGAAATCATATCTAAAAATATAGTCAGTGGAGAATGATCATCTGGAAGATCTTTAATGATGCTGAGGTACCTTCACACAAGTTTTATTTAAATGTGGGTAGGAGTCAGATGATGCTGACTTGAGAAGAAAGATCTAAGATGCACATAAAACACAGGGAGCACTCTAGCTGTTACACACCCACCATTGCTATAGCTATATTTGCTGATGCCGTGAAAAAATATGAAAGAGTGGTGTGTATGTATGCATTTTATATATACATTTTCCCCCAAGTGTTAACTGGTATAGTCCAACTGATCCCCCAAGTGTTAACTGGTATAGTCCAACTGATAGTAGAGACCCTTTTCAGCAGTGTTCTGGGGGAGAAAAACAGGAATTATAAAAATAGACATTTACACGTGCAATACAAAAACAGTCTAAACTAAAAGAAATTGCACAGTGTATCACGTAAATAAAAAAATAAAGCCATATGGATATACAGTAGAATAAAAGAAGGTTATGTATTGTACTTGCTGTAAAAGTATATCTTCAAAGAGAGGGCAGTGTAACAGCACATCATATTTTGGTTTACCCACCTTATGCACTTTTCTAAACCAGAGATTTCATCAGTTGTGGACTCTTAACAGCATTCCACAGAGCTTTCATTTGTGCAGGAGGCACCAATGCATAAAAACAGTACTACTAGGAATTTTATTCTGTTCTTCAAGTACCTACTGGCCCTCACAGGGAAGTGTATTTATAGTAAGCTATTGTTATTTGTACAATACAATTGTTGCATTTCTTAAAAAACAGTAAATACTCAACATCCTAGTATAGCAGTTACAATGAAACTGCACAATACTCTTAGCATACCTCTCAACTGTACAGATTTTTGTAGACTGTCCAGATTTTGGCCTCATATTTTTATGCCTGTCTTTCATTAAATTGTGATTTTCTTGAGCCCACAGGGAAAACCTCTTCTATTTACTAGAATAAAGCTTTCTAGTGGAAGCTTTATGGGAGGACATTAAGATATGTCTAACAGTGGGAGTGAAATTGTGAAGCCTGACTAAATTGGGAAGTGGAGCAGCCAAGCTGTCAGTTTTAGGGTGTGGAGAGACGGATGAAGCTCCCCTGAAATATGAGTCAGCAGATCTGGCACTGGGTCTGGAATCCAAGGCTTCTCCTGAAGGTGGGGCCACAGGAAGGGGAACCAAACTTGGCGAGGCCAGTAAGGGGCAATGAGAATTACCCTGCTTTCCGAGCTTTGAGCTTTCTGAATTACTCTGGGCATGAGAGGAAATGGTGGAAAGGCATATAGAAGTCCCGAGAGCCAATCGTGAGCAAGAGCGTCTCTCGGTATCTCCCCCAGAGGGGTAACTAGGGTAAAGTAGCTGCTGCACTTGGCATTCATGGGAGTGGCAAACATATCGCAGCAAGGCTGTCCCCATATCTGGAAAATAATTTCCGCTACATTGTAATTGAGAGACCACTCGTGAGGCATTAGGATTGCTCTGCTCAGCTTGTCCGTTATCACGGACTTCCCCAGAATGTGTGTTGCAATTAGAAAGTGCTGGGAAGAGACTGCCCATTGCCATACTCTTAGGGCTTTTCAACACAGGGGATAGGATCTGATCCCCCCTGCTTGTTTATGCACCAAAGCACAGACATATTGTCTGACTGGATCGCAACAGTCCCTAGAGGGAGACAGTCTTGAAGTGCTTGCAACACAAGAAGCACTGCTCTCATCTCTAGAACATTTATATGCAAGTGAGCCTTGTGATCTTGCCATGTACCTTGGACTATTCTTCTCAGATAATGCCCCCCCCAGCCTGTCTGGGAAGCGTCCGTGGTCACTGTAGCTATTGGCTGAAGTGGACAAAGGGTCTGCCTATTGTCACATGAGTGGAGAGTATCCACCATCTCAAGTCGTTCTTGCAAGATTCCGTTACTCTGATCATATGAGACATTGGAAGCTCCTGAAGTGACCATTGGGAGAATAATAGCCATTGAAGAATCCTTATGTGCATCCTGGCAAGAGGAACTAGTGTAATCGTGCAGGTCATTGTTCCTAATAAGCGTAGAATTACTTTTGCTTTCACTTTGTCCATGGGAAGGTTGTGAAGTATTTGCTGTCTAAGAGCTATGACTCTCTCTGTTGGAAGACGTGCTGCCATCCATGAAGTGTCTAGATCTGCACCTATGAATGTAATATGTTGACAGGGCAACAAGGCAGATTTTTTGAAAATTTACTGTAATGCCCAACTGATTGCAGATATCCAAAGTTAGATCCCTGGCTTGTAGGAGTAGATGGTTGGTGGTGGCAGATAGGAGCCAGTCGTCTAGAGAAGGAAACACACGGAATCCTAGACGCCTCAGGTGAGCTGTGACTATGGCCATAGATTTGGTTAACACTCTGGGGGCTGTAGTGAGACCAAAGGGCAGAGCTCTGAACTGGCAATGGCTGGCTCCCAGAAAGAAGCATAAGTACCTTCTTGATGTCCTGTCCATTTTTATGTGGTAGTAAGCATCTTGAAGGTCTATCGAGCACATCCAATTGTCTTTCCCTAAAAAGGGGAGTATAGACTGCAGTGTCACCATTCGGAACTTTGACTTCTTGACAGTTTCGTTTAACTTACTTAGGTCCAATATGAGCCTACAGTCCCCTGTTCTTTTTGGCACTAAAAAGAATCTTGAGTAAGTTCCGAATCCTATTTGGTCTGCGGAGACTTCTTGGATGACTCTCTTTTGGAGCAACTTTTGAACCTCTATAGTTGCTTGTTCCCTTAGATTGGGTGGAACTTCCAGGAGTGTTTTGGTCTTTGGGACAAGTTTGGAAAAAGGGATGGCGTATCCTCTGGATATTATGTTTAGTACCCATTTGTCGTTTGTGATATTTCGCCAGGCTTCTGGGTACATCACTAAATGTCCCCCGACTGCCTCCAGAGTAGAGCAGTCAGGCCTCCTTTCAGGAGGCTGATAAGGACGTCCGTGAAAGGAATCACGGTCACCCTGGTTTTGCAGACCCCCTCTGCCTCTGAGGTGGCATCTACCATTACTACCTCCCTCTCTGCCCCTGGGAAAGGTATCACCCAGTGTGTCTTGGAAAAATCTCTGGGATCTTTTGAACCACATCTTTCTGCTCTTCTGACCTTTGGGATAAGGTCTTGAAGGTACAGAAAAACATACTCCAATGGCAGAGACAGTTTTTCCTTCCTGCTTGCATCGGGTTAGAGTGTCTTTTACTTTGGGTCCAAAGAGTGAGGAACTATCAAAAGGGGCGTTAGTAAAGGTAGACTTAAAGGGCTCTGCAAAATTACACAAGTGCATCCAGGAGTGTCTCCTAAGGGAAACTCCAGAACCCGCTACCCTGCTCGCTCCATCTGCTGCATATGATATGAGCCTCATGGAGGAGTTGACAAAGGAATTTAAGGTGGAAGGTGGGAGGAGACCTTATCATTCACCCCTGCAGCTACTGAACCTTGTAGAGTATCTCCTAGCTCTTTCAGGAGATCTCTTTGTAGCCTCGTAAAATGGGATAGGTAGTTCAGCGATCGCAGAGAAAAGGTCACTGAAGAAAAGATACGTTTCCCGCATCTGTCCATCATTCTAGAATCTTTATTCGGAGGATGAACAGATGAGCAAGTCTCTGCAAGTTCCTTCTTGGTGGCTGCTGCCACCACCATAGCATCTACAGGTACTCCCTTTGTTAAAAATTCTTTGCCCAAAGGAGCTGACAAAAATTTGTTTGCTCTCTGAGGGACCGGTTCCATAGTGTCGGGTGGCTCCCATGCCTTTTGAATAACCAGGTCCATTAGTTCATTAAAAGGTGGAGACACCCAGGAGGCTGAAGGCTGAGACCGGAGAGCCTTCAGGTACACTGACTCCTCATCAGAAGGGGTAGTGGTCTGCCAGCTGCCTCTTTGCTTAAGGATCTCTAGAATATCTGCAAATGAGATATCGTCAGAGAATGACTGTGGGGACCCTTCCGACTCATCGAGATCACTGTCTGAAGTGATGGACTCATCTGGGGTGTCAACATGCTTCCTCCTGCAGGTTCTCTTCCGAGGTGGCTCCTCAGAAGGATAGCCTGGGGCGGCCTTGGATGAGAGCGGTCCGCCCAATGGGTGATCCTGAGGCTTTGGGTCTCTGCTGTCTTGAGGAATTGGTGGTGCTGAGACAGTAGCCGGTGCCTTGGGGGGATGAGTACTGGTATCCTTCTGTGGTGCTGAATGGGTAGACAACACACACCTCATCAGCTCAAAGGCGGATCCTGCCAGCTCCGAAGACTCCCCCAGCTCTGAGGAGACAGAGGAAGGCAACGGAGCCAATGTGATCAGACCCAAGGCCGATGTAGGAGCCGAGCTAACCCGAGCCGATGCTCCAAGGGGAAGCTCGGCACCAAAGAAGATTAGGGCCGAGAATCCCCCTCGGGGCTGACCAAGGAAACGTAGCTCCTAGACTCACCGGACAGCACCGACAGAGTTGGAGCAGATGTCCACTCCGTGGAGACTGAAGGGGGTCCCAGAACTGACAGTTCCACAGTAAGTGGTACCAAGCACTCCAATTCTGAAGGACCAGCTTGGCTTGGAGGAGGAACAATAGTGGGCACAGAAGGCTCTGAAACCAAATGGGTGGGAGCTGGGAATAATTTAGTCAGCACCGGCGACTAGAGGAGTTTACGCACCACCACCCATTCCACGTCCTCATCTGATAAACTTCTTGTAGATCAGGAAGATAAGTAAGGAGATCGAGACCTTGGAGGATTGGTGATCTCAAGGTTGGAGAAACCGGCGAAATTTCAATGGACTGGCTCCGAGTGGCAGCATCTTGCAGCTCCGAAGGCTTTGGAGACGAAGAACTAGGCCTGTCAACCAAAAGAACTTCTGATGGCTCCGAGGACTGTGGAGACGAGGAAGTAGTGGCCTTAGAAATTTTGGGGAGTTTGACTGGCGACTTCACATGAGCTGATGTAGATGGAGATTGACTCTTGCACGATTTTTTTCTTTTTTGATGAAGGAGATGAAGAAGAAGAGGAAGAGCTAAGAATGGCTTTTTCAAAGGAAAGCTTTAAAAGCCCCTTTAGAATCAACTTGTTTCTTCTTTCCTGAAGAATTCTGGCACTAAATGAATGACAGAAGGTCCTCTTGGAGATGAATAGCACCAAGACAATAGACACAAACAACATGTCCATCAGTGATGGACATCTTTTGCGAGCACTTCTGACATTTTTTTGAAGCCAGAAGGCTTGTGTTCTCTTTTTTTTTTGTTCTTTACACATTATCACAAAAAAGGGAAGCCTAGAGGCTATATCAAAAACCAAACAAATATTTATTTAAGACTAATATGCTAGGTTACTAGAGGACAATACAAGGAGGAACGACCAGGGAAAGAAAATTAGTACCTCTAACTCAAACGGTTCTGATTTCCACACAAAAAAAAAAAAGCTATCAAACAGTACAAGCCCTCTAACTTAAATGGGTATATAGCTCTCTAACTTAAACGAGCTATGAAGACACGCACACACAACTAACAACCACTACAGGGATACCAAAAGGCCTATAAAGTGACGGCAAAAGCTGTACTGAAGGAAGAAAAACTATCTCTATTCAACTAAAAACAGCAAAGAGACACCAACAAATTAAATCTATTAATGACAGAGCTAAATATATGCAAAAATAGCAAGTTTTGACAAGGAATATAGAAAAAAATTTAACAACTTAGCCACGGCCAAGATGAGTGCATCCAACCTCATAAAGAGGCAAACGAGATCTGGGGAATTACACCACTGCATTGTGGGATACCTTCTTGTCACGAGCCAAGTTTGAGATCTTCAGCTAAGTATTCGGCTGAGTCGGAGCCGAGGATCGGCTCCGAACCCATCATTGTAAGAATGAAGGTGAGATAGGACAACATAACATCTACTGTTATTTGAACAATACAATTGCTGCATTTCTTAAAAACAGTAAATGCTCAACATCCTAGTATAGCAGTTATAATGAAACTGCACAATACTCTTAGCATACCTCTCAACTGCACAGATTTTTGCAGAATGTCCAGATTTTGGCCTCATATTTTCTGCCTGTCTTTCATAAAATTGTGACTTTCTGGCAAATTAGTAGTAAATCTTTAAAGACTGAAGTTAGAAAATAATGACAGACATTTCAGTTTCAGACTTGCTATCCTTCAGAACATTCATGCTAAATTTAAACCTCTTAAGTCTATCAACTTTTTAAGTTTGTAACAGCAATATTTAAAAATTATCCCTATTTTGGTCCTTTGTCTCACTTTTATTTATGGATTTGCCCAGATTTCTTGCTCCAACCGGTTGAGATGTATGCTGTTAGGGGAAAAGAAAAGGGTAGCTCTACTGTTACAGTGACCTTTCCTCTCTACTGTTACAATAAGTAGCTTATACAACTGTTCTGTCATATTCAAAAAGAGTCACTGTAATACTAAACCATAACATTTGGGTAGATTCCTATACAATGTTAATATCCCCCTAAGTTACTGAATTGATCTTAGACCCATATTGTCTACATTTATACACACAGCAGGAAAGGCCAAAACAGAGCTGCCTGAACCTCACATTGCTTGGTATTTTGTCTATGACTGCTCCTAGAAAGGTTGCTGTCATGGAAAATTTTATGAAAGACTTCCCCTTATTTACTGTTATTCCCAAAAATTGAAATATTACAACTGTCTGTTTTGTGTGTTATGTCAACAGCTTGATATTGCAGCTAAGGCAGTTATGATCTGATATCTGGGTTGAGCAAATGGCCGAGTTGAAAACTGAAAGTGACTTTAAGCTATACGGAATAGGAGGTACTTTCTATGGGATTGTCTAACTGGAATGTGAAGATAGTCATCCTCACTACTAAGGGCTGTCATGTAACACTCTTATTTAAGAAAGGAAGCAAAGTATTCAGAATCGGGAGCATGACAATTTCAGTTAACATAAATCCATCAATTTAAGTTTGCCAAAACTACATTTGGCAACAGTGAAGTTTGCTTTTTTCTCCACTGTTGTGCAACCTTGGAGTTGGTATAAAGTTCAGGGGTGTTGGTGTGCAGGGGGGCTAGCCTCCCACAAAAATACTCTCTTTGAGATGCTTGATAAAAGCAGTTTCAGCAAACATTTTTAATGTATTTATGTTTGCCGAAATTGCGTCCATCGACTCAACAAATCCTTTAGAATCGCCGACCTGAAAGATTTTGTTTTTATGAAGTTGTTTATATTTTCTAAATCCATTTTCTAAATCCAGAACTGATCTTAAGGTTATGTCTGTCCTTGAACTAGAAACAGTGTAGTGCAAATACCCTGACCTTACTGACAGGTAGGAACTCTCTGTGCCGGCTTGATATTAACAACTATTGCCTTCAATTATAACATTTACTGAACTTGATGCAAGGATATTTGTAAATAAAAGCTGCATTTGTGATCTTGAACACATTCTATAGCATAACATAACTGTAGTTTTTGTAAAGCATATTTATCAATGCCATACAGAAAATAATTATGCCATTTACTTCCCAGTGGTACTGGTGATGGGAAAGGGGTAAGCAAGGAGACTGACATCATTCGGAAGACCCCCATTTACATTTGCCCTCTGACGTTGGACTCATTGATTTGCTTCATTTACATTACTTTGTTAACAAAATCCTGGGGAGTGTTCTTTTTCTGTAAATGGGGCTTTTATTTGCAGTGTAAACTCTATTAGTATTAACAAGATGGAAGCATATAAATTTGTTGAAATGAACACTTTCTCCCCTTCTTTTTCAAATAAGCAATAATATCATTAAGGCTGTCGAGCAAAACTTTTCAAATCAACAGTAATACATTTTATGTCACTGAAACACACAGTAAACCAGATCTGATGTTCTCAGTGCAAAACTCTGGACTAAGTAAAGCCTCCTCTAAGGTAACCATGACAGTCACCCATGATGAAGCATCAAGAGCAACATAATTATCACTATCTGGACTCCAGTCTGACCACTGTAATAACTTATATCTCTAACCTAAGGGTGCCATTACTACTTTGATAGAAAATTTTCTTGGATCTGCTCTAAAAAGGAAATCTGATATGAATCTATGTGGGCTAAATAAGCAAAGACTCTAACAGCTAAAATACTAGACAATCGTGTTGTTTACTATATCTAGTAAGAATTTTTTATCCAAGCAAAAATAATGCAAAACTGATAGGTGTATAACCATGGATGAATGTTAATAAAAGAATAGGATTTTCCTTATGTGTAAACAAGTAAGTAAATGCCCCAGAGTCAAAATCGACTCATGGAAACTCTAGGGGAAGACCCCATAGAGTTTTTGTGGCATATATTATAGAAGCAGACTGCCAGGCCTTTCTTCTGCATGGATACTGCTGCTGCCCAGTTGTTCCCATGTCCACCAGTTAGTAATCCTGTGCCTTATCCTCTATGCTGTCAGGCTGAGGGTGGCTTATGTGTGCACTGTATAAATTCAGTCTACCTAAAGAATACATACCACGCATCCTGTCAGCTTTTTTTTTTCTCCCTGGAGCCTTTGTATGTAGACACTGACTCTGCTTTCAAAGAACATTACGAAAGTGTAAAAAAAAAACACGGTAATATCCTTTTTAAATCTGGGAGCCTCGTTATCTTTATCCAACATTTACAAGGAGAATAATTCCTGTACAGGACAAATAAACACTTTTTTCACAGAATTTAAACTTTTCACAAAAGAAATGCCTTCTGGAAGCGAATTTGAAGATTATGAGGAAAAATTCTGCTCATCAGACATCTGAGATGGAAAGAATCTATATACTTCTTGTAACATCCAGATGTTCACTAGAAGCCAGGGGAAGGAATACTTTTTCTTGTCCTTTTACAGTTAAGTGTAAAGGTTCCCATCATGGAATCCTATATAAAGACCACTGTTGGTTTGATAAAGGGACAGACATAAACCCCTGCTGTTTCACTGGTGTTTCTTGCACTATATTAAAATACTCACTTGTAAGGCTTGTAAAGAGGAACTAAATACACTTTATGATATATCCAGGTTGATTAAATACTTGTGACATGCTACCTTCCTCCACTGCTATGACTCCTGGATATGATACAATCTGTTGAGGACATACTGCTCAGAACTAATAAAGGTCTTTAAAAGAAGAATTTTGGTATTGCTGATAATTTAATGTCACTGCTTTTGGAAGTCATTTGAATATTAGTATTTTCCTCAAAACTGGAGATAAAACAAGAAAGAACTGCATATTTTTTTTCATAAATTTAAGTTTCTTTTTGCTTCCTTTGATAATTTAATTTTTACTTTAACATTACTATCTTCTTTCCTCCTGTTTGTTGTCATATTTATTAACAAAATCAAATAATAATAATAAATAAATGAAAATAATGAAAACAATTGCAATTACCTGTGGTAATCAAATGGGCAACAGCCTATTACAGTTATACATTAACCACTTACTTACATTTTGAATAAAAATCTTTGAAGACAACTGTAAATGACTGAAAAGTGCAAACAGAATTACTCCAGCACTGATGGAGAAAGTTAACCATTGAAAATGGTTACAAGAACTGAAGAATACTCCTAGCAATGCTGGCTATATACCAGAGCTTTCATGAAATGCTGGTACAAGACCAGCACTGACTTTCATAGTGTAAGTGCAAATCAGATGAAAACTCTGGCTGACAAAAGAAGAGCATAAGACCAAATGTTATGTTTACTGTCACAGTCAACCTCCTCAAAAAAGATAAAGTTTTTTTCAGATATGAAAGGGAATCATTTTAAGAACCTGATTAATCAGCTCTATGCTGCGCAACAATTTCTGCCCTCCATGAGGTTATGATGTCAAGAGATGCCTGAAATATGTACCATAACCATGAAATAACTGAGATTCAAGTCATACAGATGGCCTTGGGAAAGTCAGTATCAATCAATCAGCTCAGTGACTGAGGCAACATATGATAACTCTCAGACCTAATGTAGACACATTTAAACTGTGCAAACTACATGTAATGGAGGGAATGCTTCTTGGCAGCATCTAAAATCCCGTAAACTCACTCTGGAATGCCCAGCAGATTACAGGAATCTATACATCTGAGGTGGAGTCAGACAGCTGTCACCCTAACCAAAATGATCTTTCATTGGCTTTTATTGTTATAATGTCTTGTATTCTCAAAGTATCAAAACCTGAAACCATATCCTTCCAGCTACTACAAGGAAATGCAAACAAGAGATTGGGTCTTTCTTCTTTGAACTGTGTGATAAGACATGAAATCACTGAGACTAGTGCAAAGGTGCACTGACCTTAAAGAACAGAAACAAACTACCTGATGACCTCCAGCAGCCAAACGACTTACTTACTTATACTAAAAATACTTCATCGAAATAAACCTTCAATCAAAAGAAGCTCTTTCCTCAGTGATAAGAAAAAGTCAACATACTAGTATAAACTGCTGCATTAAACAGTGCTTAATAACATCACCAGATGCGCATTTTAATTTCTTATTAGCCATGAAAACAGGCTTAACAGAAAATACACCCTGCTACATGAAAGAGAATGTGTTGGCTTCAGAACTTACATTGTCGAACTAAGCAGAAAATGGGAAAACTTGGTTCTGCTGTGTAGCAAATATGTTACTCTCATGTGTGCTTAACCCTCAAAAAGCCCAATGTCTCAAAAAAAAAAAAAAGCCCCACTCCAAACAAGATGCAGAATTTTGGGCTGAAGCAGATGATCTGAACTGCAGCGTACTTCCCTGAGAAGTAAATGACTGCTGGAGTGATGTCCCTGTCTATAACACATTGTCAGACCAGCACATCTTCGCTGCATAACTTTCAGAGTGTGTATCACCCTGTTTGCCTCACGTAGCACCTCAATGCCTAGCGGTCAAACTGAAGAAAGAGGGTCTCTGATCTCAACTCCCCTTCCAGAGTTTTTAAGAGAAGGAATACTGCCTGTAAATCTAGTTTGTTTACTTAAAGCCTCTTGGTATAGAGGAAGCCACTTTCCCCAGACCACTAATGAAGCATCCATCAAAGGGACCCATCACAGAGTCTGCTGCATGGAGTAAGTTCATCCACCACTCTAGAATCAATTGACAAAAATCTGACAGCAACAGACAGCTTCTAATGATATGATGGTTTTGAAATCAGACACCTTATTTAGCATTTAGCTCATAGGATCATAGGAGGTTACTAGGCTAATGGCCCTGTGGCCCTTACAAGCCTAGCCAAGAGTTCACCCAAAAAAAAGAAACCTCAGTCAGCACCTGTTGCAGGGGATTAAGGCTGTGAACTGTAAACAAGCTGACTCCTGTAGTTCACAATTTGATTTCCTCAGTCTCGATTTGCTAAAAATTTGAACTTGAGCAAGTAACTCAGCCAGACAGTGTTCCGATGCTGGGTATGAAAAAGGTCCATGTGAATCAGTACTCTACCCTAGTTAATGAAAACAAATAAACACCATGCAATTCAGTGTAACACTCATCTTCTGTGTGTGAATGGCACTATAAATTACTGGCCACTGGGAGGTCCATAGGACTGCTGACTGTGTGTCCTATTGTAGACATTCAGGGATCTATCACCCAGGCATGCACTAAGTTTGTGGATTATAAATTAAAAGACATACTCAAGACTGAACCACAAGTCTGCAGACTCCTGGGAGTTCTTAAAAAAATATCAATAACGCCTATGTAGAAACTGACCTACTGGTCACTATTGCTGTGGCTGATTTATACATGGTGATACCACATGAGGTGGGATTGAACTGGCTTAGCCATAACAATTTCCTGCCTATTTCTTCTCACAATATTTACCTCCCTGGACCCCTGTCTAGCAGGGCGACTGACGTGATCCCCAGGGTGAATTTCCTATCTCCCATCCAATCTTCAAGGTTCCTTTTGAAGAGGGCCAAAGAGGCACTCTGCTTGACATGTATGGGCAAGTCTATTCCAGATTCTGGGGAGTCTCTGGGTTAGGAACCTATCCCTCTAGCATGTTTTGTTCATTGTGATGACAAGGTTTAGATCCCTGGAGTGTGTGGCTTTGAGAGATTGGGATTTCTTTAAGTGTAGCATGTCCAATAGCTCTGGGTTTGACATGGCCTTATATGTTAAGCAGAGATCGCCTCTGTGTAAAAGATATGCGACAGAGTACAGCTGGAGTTTTTTTTAGATGGTCAGCATAGGGCATCTGCTTTAGGCCTGTGATTCTTTTAGTGAGGTATTTCTGTGGCCTTTCCAGTTGTTGCAGATGTCTTGAGAGGTACATACTAAATGTGGTATTGTATTCTATAAAGGGTCTAAATGAGGGATGAATACAGTGGGACAATGACCTCCTTTTTTCTGGATGAAAAGCCCTTAGTGATGAGGTGTGCCACATAGAAGGATTTCCTGACTGTTGTGGTGATGTGATTATTGAAGGTGAGACCACTGTCCACCTGTGTCCCTTAGTCCCTTATCACACTTTCAGTGTTTAGTGTACTGCCACCTATGTGGCAATTCACGGGTACATGTTTTTTCCCAAAGGGGATAACTATACATTTCTTGTCATTGAGCTTGAGCCCATGGCTCTGGCACCAAGCATTTGTTTCTGTAAGTCACTTTTGTAGAATATCCACATAATTTGGGGATTCAATAATGCTCCCAGTTTGCAGTCATCTGTGAACTTTGTTAGCCAGAGTCCTTTAGTGTTGGCCTGTACTTCAGAGAAGTAGATGTCAAACAAGAGCAGTCCCAGGACTGAACCTTGAGGTACTCCACTTGTCACTTGTCTAGAGCTGGATTTGGAGTCGGCTACTTTTACAGCGTGGGTTCTGTCAGTAAGCCAGTTGGCAACCCATCGAGTGACGTACGGATTAATGTCCAGCTTTGTAAGTTTATCTACGATTTCAGAGTGGGGGATGGTGTCGAAGGCCTTGGCGAGTTCTAGATAGGCTGTGTGGACCACCTTACCCTCTTCAACAGCTCTGGAGACTGATTCGAAGAAGTCAATCAGGGTCAGGAGACAAGATAGTCCCCTCACGAACCCAAACTGGGTGGGGTCCAGTGTTTGAAGGTTGCCAATGTCTTTGTTTATAAGTTCCATGGCAATACGTTCCATGGCCTTGCAGGTCAGGCTCGTCAGACTGATGGGAAGGTAGATCCCCCTTTGTGGAGTTGGATAAATGTAGCTGTGCGCCACTCAGTGGGCACGAAGCCTGAGGTGAGGCTATGATTAAACACGAAACTTAGGTGAAGTGCCAATTCATTCTGTAGTTCATGTAGTACACAGCCCAGGATGTCGTCTGGTCCCATGGATGCTGTATTCTTAGCTTTGGAGAGTGCGTTTTTTACCTGTGTGGCCGTTATTACCGGAATTTGGCAGTCTTTCGATATTGAGATGGGCCCATTAAGGGGTGAGAGAGGGGTGAAGTTGGCACTGAATCGATCTGCCAGGATACTGGCAATATCCTTGGGATCAGTATATTTAATGCCATTCTGTTGTAGCTCAGAGCAGATCTGAGCATTGCCATTTAGATTCTTGACATAGCTATAGAATGCCTTGTGGTTGTCTTTGGAATCTTTGGCAATTTTATTTTCGTAACTAGCTTTGGAGTATTTAATGAGGGATCTCAGCTTCTTATTGAGGCTGGTAAGGGACTTTTTTTGCATCTTGGTATTTTCCTCTTTTATGCAACAGTGTCTTCCTTTTGCTGTAAAGTTTGTTTATGGCAGGGGACCACCAGATTGGCTTCCTTTTTTTGGAGGAGAGCACCTTGGTTCTATTTGGGATGGCATATACTCGTACAGTGCCTTAGTGTAGGATTCAGCAGTCGAACTTTCAGTTCCTGTATGCATGGGTGTCATGAAGTTTGTCACCTCTGACTTGAGTAGCATGAAGTTGGCTTTGGAGAAGTTTTTTTATGGAGGTTTCCTTATTGGGGGTGGGGGAGGGATGTGGATGTCAAGGGTGATTAGCTTATGGTCAGACTTGACCAACGAAAGGTGTGACTGTAAGTGTGGAGCATTGATTTCCCATGTTGGTAATGACCAGGTCTAGGATATTGGAGCCCCTGGTGGGACTACGGATTAGTTGATCCAGGGCACTAGAATATATAAATTCCAAGAACAGTTGGGCAAAGGTGTTGGTACACGAGTAGTTTTTCCAGTTAATGGCAAGGTAGTTGAAATCACCCAGTATTAGGGTGTTTGCTTGTATCCTAATATTTTCCAGTATGTTTAGAAAGGTGTAGTGAGAATCTTGAGGCATGGTGGGGGATCTGTAGCAAGCTACAATTTGGATTGCAGTCCTACCTAGTGTTAGTTGCACCTGGAGAATTTCAGACACATTGTGTTGGGCAACTAGCCTGGTGGTGTGAACATCCTTGGTGAATATGGACACTCCTCCACCTTTAGTATTTCAGTCCTGGTTTGGTGGCCGAAAAGTGTGGTAAGAGTTGTAGACTGGTATTGCAGGGGTTCTCTCAGAGGCCTTGAACCAGGTCTCAATTGCTGCACAGATATCAACGTTTTCCATTTTTAGGAGTGCCTCGAGAGAGTGCATTTTGATGTTTAGACTTCTAGCATTCAGTAGCATTACCTTTAGATTTTGCATGCTTGTATCTGTTATGGTGGTGGTTTTGTCCTTTGAACATTGCCTAAAAAGGAACTATAGGGGTGGCAAGAGCTTTAGCCAGTAACCTGAATCCCAGGGGCGACAGGTGCAGACCATCTCTGGCAAAGCATCATGGTCTGTCGATCACGTTGTCCCAGGCAGACAGATACTGGATCCCCTTTGAATGACACCAGAAGCTTAGCCAATTGTTGAAGTCAATCATTTTGTCCTTATACTATGGTATAATTCTGGGCGAAGGCAGGATGCTACTCAGGGATAGGGTTATACCTGCCTGGGCCACATGATCTGAGAGCACTTCCATGACTCTTTTCATGTAGTACAGAGAGATACATCTCAAGTCATTCACTCCAACGTGGGCAATGACAGAGTCATATTTGTACTTATTGTGGAGTGACCTGAGTGCATGCATTATGTGGCAGATCCTGGCACCCATTCACTGATTCCGTGAGTTTTTTGAAAGCAAAAGCTTGAACAACGATCAGACCAGTCTCCTGGAAGATTTGTTGGAAATTGTCCTTACCAACAATTATATTTTTTATGAAGGACAATTGTATCATCAAAATCAAGGTGTGGCCATGTGAGCAAACTGTAGCTCCATTTAGGCCAATATTGTAATGGCTAAATGGGAACAAGCCTTTGAATTTAATGGCCCCTTTCATAAGTCTGTGAGATTTTACACCAGATACCTGGATGATCTGTCTATCATCTGGTGGGATACTGAGGAGAAGCTGATGGAAGTTATGAAGTACATCAACACAAGCACAGAGTTTTTGAAATTCACAATAAATAAGGATAAGATCAACATTACTTATCTGGATGTTTTTTTTTTTGTCCAAGGACTTGAATAATGGCTATGTTTCCAGGATTTATCGAAAGTCAACTTACTCCAACTCATTCCTTTATTTTACGAGTGTCCGCCCCCTTGCTCAAAAGAAATCAGTAGTAAATGGACAATTTATGAGGGCCGCACGAATGGTCACTCTGGAACAACACTTCTGGGAAGAGTGTGCTACTTTGGAAAACATGTTTTGGTAAGAGGTTACTCAAAGGGGCTTTAACTGACATTAAGGAGGAAGTGGTGACGAAAAGGAATTACTAAATCCTGATATTCAATAACAATGGTACTGTTATCACTGAAACTGGCAAAGAAGGCAACAATGGAACTGATGGATATGGGGAAGGCCTTTATTACCAACTTTAACCAAGATCACCAGACTATACGACGGATGCTTAAGAATTGGGATTTATTTAAAGAAAATCGGGAACATGTACAACTACTTCCAGAATGCCCTTTGGTGATTTTCAGAAGACTGAAGAAATTAAAGAAGATGCTGGAATATACAATACTTAATTACAATGTAACCAGTAACATCTGTAGAATGAACAAATGTAGAAGATGCTCTTTATGTAAGTGGGTGACTCTTTTTGGATAAAAAAACATGTTTGGGTTAAAGGAAAATATGACTAACGGCAAAGGTGTGGTTTACGTTGCTCTTTGCCAGGTATGACCATCATTTTATATTGGAAAGACTGAACATGTCTTAAAAGAAAGGATGTATCAACATCTTTTAAAATATACAAAAAGGGAAAATCACGAACGCCCTGGCTAAACATGTAACAGAATTTCATGACCATTATTTTTATTTTGTGGTTGTCAGGCAGATCCATCAAGGGGCTAGATGAGGCCCGTGGCTCTTACTTCTAGAAAGAAGAGCAATATTTTGGCAGCTGGTGTTTCAAGCTGATGTTTGGCCTGGCATTAATGAATGTATTTCCATTTCCATTCTTTTAAAATTAAAGGCTTTAAGAAGATAATGCAAGTCTGCCTTTAAGAAGGTGCTGGTTGAATTATGACACTGACTGGCTGCTGTGGAGTGATGTCTGACATAAATTATTGGCCCTACTTCCTTGGATTTATCTGATGAAGTTTTGGGGTGAAACAAAATTAAAGCGCTCATCTTATTTTAAACAATTTTTAGTAAAGAGGTTTTTAAAAGTCCTGCTTTATACAGCATTTTTTTGAGATTTGCATCTTGTTATTCTAAACAGACCAGGGTTTGTAAGCCATTGAGCTTTTATGGCTTTTATTTCAGTTTGTGGTTTAGTCTGAATGAGGGTCTACCTCCTTGGGATTAGCAAATCAGCAGTCAGAATGAAGGAGCAGGGGAGGGGATTTTTGAAACTGGCCAGTTGTTTCCCAAACTGGAAACTACTCATATAGCCTAAAGGCTATTGATCAGTGGGAATCTAACATTCTTCACAGCCCATTAGCAATCCCATCAATAATATAACACTAAAACCTAAAACAAAATGAGAAAGCTTCTATAAACTAATAGCTGGGTCCCTTCAACAAACTTTAAAGAAGAAAACAAAACGCAGATCTCATCTCTTCAAGCACTACAGAGCAGCAACTGTTGATACATCACTCGTAGTGAGATTCAAAAACTCAACATACAAGCACTGCAAAAGAAATTATACAAAGAAAGACGATAATTTGGTTTCTTCCCAACTACACATTTTCATCTATAGCCACCTAGATACATATCTTTACCGCAAAGACTTCAGTGCAGTTTACTTTCTCTAGTTTCTAGCTCATTCATTATCATAGGTACTTACTGATCTGTTTAAAACTCAAGAAGCCTGGCCTTACATTTCCATGGTAAGTTTTTGCCTTTCTATTTTGCATATGAGTAACCTGGATATGTACCAAACAGGGATATGTTGTGACATTTTCATATTTCTCCTATCTGTAAGGGGAAGGGTGCTAAACTGGGATGAATTCAGAGTTAACTTTCCATTCATCTAAATTATGTTTGAATGGAGTAAGATAAATACTTTGCTTTATATGGATTGGAAGACAGTTCCACTGAAGTGGTATTCTTTTGATATAATTCTATCACTCCAATATGTTCTATTTATTTTGATGAAAGACTGAGATCCCATGAGCTGGTGTTTATGATACCATTAGACATGCGTATGTGTAACAGGTCTGACACAATAGGGTCTGCTAAAGCCCTGTACATGAGGCAGAGGTCACCTCCTCAGTAGCATGTACGATACTTAGAAGAAGGACAAGACTTTGAGATGATCTGCATAATTTTTATGATTTAGTTCCATGATTTTTTTTTTTAGTCAGAAAATGTTGTAGTCATTACAGTTGTGACAAGTGATTGGAGAAATACTTGCTGAAAGGGGCATTATACTTGATGATTGGCCTAATGAGTGCAGAATGCAATGGAATGACTGCATCCTTGGACCTGGATGCAAGACCTTTAGATATTAACTATATGATGAAAAAATAACTTACTTAATACATGGTGATCAAAGCACAGTTCAGTGTTGACATAGGTTCCAAGATCACTAAACAGAGGATCAATTTTCAGGGGTGTGTTGTCAATGCAATAGATGCAGGGGGAGTCATACTTGGTTATGAATATGCACTTCTTTGCATTTAGTTTAGTCCATGGTTTTGATACCAGCTATTTGTTCAGGATAGGCCCTCTTTGAAGATCTTATCTTCTGAAGTGTGTATGATGGCACTAAGTTGGCAACCATCTGCAGACTTGATCAACCACAAACCCTTAGCAGTAGCTTTGACTTCTGGGAAATAAATACCAAAGAGGAGTGACTCGAGGACTGAACTCCATGGTAAATCATTAGTGACACATCTTTTGGAAGAGGTACAGCCACCTACCCCAACATCCTGGGTTCTATTTGTAAGCCAATTTGCTATGCACAGGGATTAACATTTAGTTGGGTGAGCTTTTATACAATACTAGAGTGTAGGATGGTGTCAAACACCTTTGCTAAGTCCAGATATGTGGTGTGCACTGTTTTGCCTAGTATCTTTTTTAAAAGAAGGCGACCAGATTAAGTAAGCAGGACATACCACTGACAAATCCAGACTAGATCAGGTTCAGTTCCATAATGATTTTTTCCACAGCTTTAAAGATAAGACTGGTCAGGCTCATGGGTCTATAATTAGTCCCACATTTGTGGAAGAGAAAGAGAAGTTATGTAGTCACCATAACATTCCATCTATGTTGTCCATTTTCATTCCTCCTCAACAAGTGGATTCAGATCCCACTCAGACGCTTTTTACAGCTTGTGATTACTGGAAACTCTCGAGCTCTTCCTTTACGTATAATACTCTAGTCCCCTTACTATACCTCAGATCTTGTTTGCTAGCCTTATAGCTTCATAGAAATTTAGAAACAACGCTAGGATGAGAAAACAATATCTGGAGCTCAAACACAGGAACATTGGTTCCCTTAGTATCTTCTCGTTCTTCAAGAAGTTACAACCCAAACATTAGGGGGTTGGAGGGG